>NC_134535.1:15694243-15996856 GCF_050624435.1 Tenrec ecaudatus | reverse complement strand
CTTTGGAGCACTGGAAAGCAGAGATTTTACTTTGAAAATTCAGGTGTGTCTGACCCAACACGTGGTATTTTCAATTTCCTCATCTGCATATGAAAGTTGGACATTGAATAAAGAAGAGTGAAGAATGGATGCATTAGGATTGACACAGCAGCTGCAAAACCCGGCCCCAGCATGGAACAAGTGTGAAGATGGAGCAGGACTGTGCAGTGTTTCATTCCGTTGTGTTTATGATCACCGTGGGTTGTAAGCGACTCATGGCACAAAATAATAAAATAGTAATAATATAAACAGTCTAACTTTCAATTATTAATAGACATTTTCAGCTGATGTTCTCCTTTTGAGTGGAACCCCATCAGATGAAGGCCCTAAAGACTTCAATCCTGCAGGCTTTGCGCCATAAGTGTCATTATGGTCAACTCGACTTTGCAAGGCCACTTTTCTTCAGGAATATTTACACTTTGTACACAAGTGGCTCATTTCTTGGCACTATATCTGACAACATTCTGCCACTATTTTTCAGGAGGTTTTCAGTAGCTGACCATGCTATTCATAAAGTTTTCAGCGACTAATGTGTCTGAAGTGGACAGCCTGCTCCTTCTTCATAGTCTGCCAAACCGTGTTCACTTTGAGTGGCCAGGGTGGTATCTGAAAATAACACTGACAATGCTTCCCGCATCACCGCAACAAACAAGTCACCGCAGTATGACAAACTGACAGACCAGTAATGGTTTTCAAACTGGGTGAAGTTCATAGTGGATACTTGACTGTTAACCTAAAGTTTGGCAGTTCAAACCCCACCTGTGCTATAAAGGAAAAGGCCCGGTAATCGGCTTTTTGTTAAGATTGTAGCCTTCACCTCTCCGGGGCTCTTGTTCTTTCATGGGTGACATAATGGTCATGCATCAGGCTGTGAGCTGAAAAGTAGCAGTTTGAAACCACTAGCCACTCCACTGGATAAACACAAGGTTTTCTACTCCTGTGAAGAGTTAATCTCCCAAACTCACAGGGCAGTTCTACCTTGTCCTATCCAGTCACTATGGGTTGACATTGACTCCACGGGAGTGAGTTTAGACTTTGGTTCTTTGTTTAAATCCTCTGCACCATTCAGTGGTTTAACTTTGGAAACATTTAAGTATAAAATATTTAATATTAAATATAAATGTCATATTACAAAAGATATCAGGGTGGTGATGATTCCACTCTACTCCAATATTGTCTGACTACAACATAGAGGGTACACTTGTCTCTGAGAGCTTGTATGAATTTCCTGCACAACTTAGCTCCATAATGCAACCTGCTCCGGTTCATTCCAAAGCCAGCACAAAAGCAGAAGCTGGCAGTAGGAGCTGGCAGTAGGAGCACGCAGTAGGAGCACAGCAGTAGAAGCTGGCAGTAGGAGCACAGCAGGTTCGGGAGGGAGCAGGGTCTCCTTCTTGGAGCTGTGCTTGGCCTGTATTGTTCCATGAGTGAGGATGATGAGCCTGTCCATCCTTCTACTCCACTCACCTCCAAACTCTTCTTAACCTCTACTAGTCAAAATGGACAGCATCACCCTCAAATTCCAAGGGGGAGACAAGACAAGATTAATGAACTGTCTCCTATTTCTATAAAATCTGTCCCCCGCCCGTGATATCAGCCACATAGCAATGTGTATTATGAAAATCACAGTGAGTAAAAATTTGCTTGCATTTCTTTAGAGCACAGGTAAAGGAGGCATTGAATTTCTCTTGATGCCCTTTGAGAGTGTTACTAAGCCAGAGGAATAAAACTAAGGAAAGTTGTTACAACATTTTATTAATTCAAGGAGGAAATTATAATTCTATACACATCTGAAAGGGAAGGTCTTCTTCATATATATAAGTTGACTCATCCTTCCACTTATCCATTTTTCCATCTCTCTGTTCACATATACATCCAGCAAATCAGCCAACTGTCCATCCAGCAACCTATCACCTAGAAATTCAGCCCTTCTCCATGGCACAATCCCTCAGGGCTGACAGAAAAATCAACTGTTTGAACTCAGCAAATATTTCCCTGGGAAAAAAAACAGATGGTCCTCTCCCACAAAGGTTTTAACTGCCATCGAGTTAATGCTGACTCATAGTGACCCTATAAAACAGGGTATAACTGCCCCTGTGCGTTTCTGAGACTAACGTTTTACAGAATTAGAAAGCTCTGTCTCTGGTGGTAACCAGTTGATTTCAACTGCTGACCTTGGGCAATTCTACTCCTGTCATGTATAGTTGTTATGAGTTGGAACGGACTTTTTGGCATACAATAAAAATATCCCACTCATTTATCCACCAATCCATCCCACCAACCACAGTTTCATCCATACACAAATAAGGCGGTACCAAACAAAGCCAGAATTGTGCTGGGTGAAACAGAGCTCTCCCAGTATGCCTTTTTCCACATTAGGAAAGCATTCAGCAACTCACTCTGAGTTAGTGCACCCAGTGGCATCCATTTGGAAGGTTTTTACTGGTCACGGTGAATGTTTTTGTAAAATCAGTTTCTTCATTTAAACCTCATTTTTTATGATGAGCGATTTAAGAGAACAGTATGCAGCTGTGAAATTTTGTTTCCAGAATCTGTTGTGATGTTGAACACAACTTACAAGGAAAGCACTACGGGAAAAACTCAAGTGTACGAGTGGTTTTCTCATTTCCAAAAAAAGGTGTAATGTCGATTGATGGCAAACCCTATACTGGATGTCTGTCAACTTCCTGAACAGATAAAAGTGCTGACTTGTAGTGCATTTGGAGTTCATTCCACCAGGTCAGACTGTTAGCTTTCTATTTCGAGGTTCTGAAAAGATTGCATAGCAGTGTACAACAAAAAGACCTGATTTGTGGCAGACTGAGGACTGGTTGTGCCACCATGACAGTGCACCTGCTCACAGAGCCATCTCTGTGTGCCAGGTTTTGGCAAAAACCAGCTTACCTCTCTTGTCCAACACACCTTACATGTCTGACCTCACTCAATGTGACTTCTTTTTGTTTCCACAAATGAAAAAGGACATGAAAGGACAGCAATTTGATGACGTAGAAGAGGTAAAGACAAGATATCTCCTTACTGACCCACAGCACTATGGGGGCAGCACCTGAGAAACAGTGAGGGAATTGTGCCTGGTCTGACCTCCCCACACCAGGGTGTAAAAAGAAGGGAGATCAACAAGGCAGCAAGGGGAGCAAAGCAACAAATTCCCCGAGGAATTCTGAAATAGACTTCAGACTCAGGGGGCAGGGCTTGGCACTGCATCAGCAGAAAGGTCTGGAACTATTCATAGGCTCCACCCCACTCCTTTTATATCTATCTGTATAAGATAGGCAGGATATACAATCCCAAGGAGAAAACAATGGGAACAACAGTTCTGGGGATACACGGGGGAGGAGGAGGTGGGGCAAAAGGAGAGTGGAGCCAACAAACCCAGGGGCAAGGGAACAACCAGAAATCTAAAATCGATGGTGAGGAGGGCATAGAATGCCTGGCGGGGTTCATTCACGTCCAATGTAGCCAAGAGGAAGTACAGGGAGCTGAATGAAGGTCAGACATGATAGTGGGACAGGAGGAAAGTGAAAAGAAATAGAGGAAAGAATTAGGAGGCAAAATACATTTATAAGGGCATAAACATGGGCATGTACATATATAACTATATTAATATAGAATGATAGGTATATATATATATATATATTTATAGATAAAGTATTAAGGTAGCAGACAGACATTGGGCCTCTACTCAAGACCTCCCTCAACACAAGAACACTTTGCTTTAATAACCTGGCATTCTGTGATGCTCACCTTTCTGATACAATCGCTGGAGACAAAATGGGTGCATAAGCTAATGTGGTGAAGAAAGCTGATGGTGCCCAGCTGTTACAAGATATAGCATCTGGGGTCTTAAAATCTTGGCGTTAACAAGTGACCATGTAGCAGGGAAGCAACAAAGTCCACATGGGAGAAGCATGCCCACCCGTGTAATCATGAGGTGTTGATGGGGTCAGGTAACAAGCATCAGAAAACCCCAAACAAACAATACTTTGATGTGAATGAGGTGGTCGGAATGGAGACCCAAAGCCCACCTGTAGACAATTGGACACTCCCTTACAGAAGGGTTACAAGGAAGGAATGAGCCAGCCAGGATGCAGTATAGCAGAGATGAAACACACAACATTCCTCTAGTTCTTTAATGCTTCCTCTTCCTCACTATCATGAATCTAGTTCTATCTTACAAATCTAGCTAAAGTATTTACTCTGGTACAGATAAGAGCTCTCGACACACAGAACCTAGCACAGATAAACCCCCCAGGACTAATAATGAGAGTAGCAATGCCATGAGGGTATGGGGAAGGATGGGGGAAGAAAGGGAAGAGAGGAGGAACTTATTGTAATGATCTGTGTACACTCGATCCCCACAAGGGGGACAACAGAAATGTGGGTGAGGGGAAACAGCAGATGGTGTAAAACATGAAAATGAAAATAATTTATAAATCATCAAGGCTCATGAGGGTGGGAAGGTTGGGGGGAAGGGGGGAAAGAGGAGCTGATACCACAGGCTCAAGTAAAAAGAGTGTTTGGGAAATGATGATGACAACATATGTACAAATGTGCTTGATCAAATTGATGTATAGATTGTTATAAGAGCTGTAAGAGCCCCCAATAAAATGATTTATTAAAATTTGAAAAAAAAACAATGTGAAGAAAAAAATGAATGTGGTCATGTCAGCCATCATATGTTTCTAAGAATGGAATCACAGAATTGACAAACGTATGAAGTGTAATGGAGAGTACTTTGAAAGTGATAAGGTTGTTTTGTAAAAAGATTTAAATATACAGCTTTGAAAAAACATTCTGTTTTTTTGTATCCCTCATATTTTTCCAATCACCAATTTAAGCACCTATCTAGTCATTTGTCTATGTTGTCCCCTCACTTTGATGCATTTGCTCATGTACCTACACATCAATCTTATGATCCCTGTAGCTCCTCAGTCACAAAACATTTTGAGCACTCAATGTTAAAGGGTACTAAATTGATGTGCATGTGAATGCAAAGGGAAGTTCCATGGAAATGTAAAGCAAAATGTGACAAGTAGCTGAGTCTGAACAGTGTTCATGGGAATCTGAAGACAGAGCAGAGAGTGTCATGGGGAAAAATAGTGGGAGAAGCGAAATGACATTGGAGTTGTCACTTAAATTGCACACAAAATTTAACAAATGGAGATTGGGTGGGTATTTCTTGGGGGGCTCTGGGAAACCTGATGTTCCTGGGTCTTTTGTTTCCATTTTGGACAGAGTGGATGCATCGCAGCTTTGTGACTGATAAGGTGTCCTGTGACATAAACTAGTTTTAGTTGCATTTTTTAAAAAACATTAATCATTTTATTAGGGGCTCATACAACTCTTATCACAATCCATACATACATCAATTGTGTAAAGCATATTTGTACATTCATTCCCCTCATCATTCTCCAAACATTTGCTCTCCGCCTAAGCCCCTGGTTTCAGCTCCTCATTTTCCCCCTCCCTTCCCACTCCCCCCTCGCTCATGAACCCTTCATAATCTATAAATTATTATTTTGTCATATCTTGCCCTGTCTGACGTCTCCCTTTACCCACTTTTCTATTGTCCGTGCCCCAGGGGAGGAGGTCACAGGTAGATCCTTGTAATCGGTTTCCCCTTTCTAACCCACTGTCCTTCCACCTCCCGATATCGCCACTCTCACCACTGGTCCTGAAGGGATCATCCGCCCTGGATTCCCTGCGTTTCCAGTTCCTATGTGTACCAGGGTATATCCTCTGGTCTACAGAGTTGCATTTCTATTGTTGTTGTTGGTAGGTACCATCAAGTCTGTTGCAACTCACAGCAACCCGATGTGCAACTGAACAAAATCCCATTCCATCCTATTCCATCCTCACAATTGTTAGATTTGAGCTCACTGTGGCAACACCCTTCATGCCCAGAGTCTTCCTCTTTTTCACTGCCCTATCCTTTACCAAAGCCCGATGTTTTTTTTCAGGGATTGATCTCTCCTGGTAACATGTCCAATGTACTTGAGATGATGCCTTGCCATCCTCGCTTCTGTGGAACATTCCAGCTGAACTTCATCCAAGACAGATTTGTTTGTTCTTTAGCAGTCTATGGTACTTTCCATATTGTGTGCTGTCACTACAATTCCAATGCATTTCTTCACTCTTTCTTATTCAATGTCCAACTTTCACATGCAGTATAAGTGGTTTGGATCAAGCACACCTGAGTCGCAAAAGTAGCATCCTTGCTCCTCAATACTTGAAACAAATCTGTGCAGCAGATTTGCCCAACACAATAGATCAAATTAATTTCCTTCAACTTCAACTTAAATTGCATGTAAGCCACGGATGGTCTGTTTCAGTCAGGGCGTTGTCTCATTTTGCCTGATGATATTGAGCTACTCCATCATCTCCTCCCACAGAGAAAGTCAGTATGGGTACAATAATCATTGATGTTGCTGACATACAGGTGTTTGTGAGGAAGCCACCAGGTCTCCATCTTGATTGCATGTTTAATCAATTTCAAACCGAAGGCATGGGTACAATTCTTCAATTTCTTCATTACAAGCTTTCACGGTTAGTATGTAAATTTGAGTCATAGTTATATTCACTGGATTGGCTTGTATATGGATAGATGTTCTTCTACCACAGGCAACATCATGCTTCAAAATAGATCTTGAAATGTCTTTTTGGAAGATGAATGTGAGTCCATTCCCGTTGAATTTATCATTCCTGGTGTCGGTGAGGTTGTGTCATTCAAAATGGCAGCACCAAGCCGTCTCAGCTCACTCATGCCTAGGATATTGCTATTTATGAGTGTCTGTTCATTTTTTATGACATTTAATTTTCCTAGATTCATACTTCGTACATTCCAAGTTCCAATAGTTAATAGATATTTGCAGCTGTTTCTTCTTATTTTGAATTATTCTCCATCAGGAAATAAAGGTCCTAAAGACATTCCTGCATCGATATCAATATGATTGACTGTCCTTTGAGAAAGCCACACTCCCTTCACCGTATTTTCTGTGCCTTTCCACCGGAGGGGTTCGTCTTCTGACGTTCTATTTGACGATGTTCTTGTCCTTTTCATGAGGTTTTCAGTACCTGCCGATGTTCTGCTGCTGCTCATGAAATTTTCAGGGGCCTATTTCTCTGACGTGGACATAGTCTGTCCTTAGTCTGGAAGCTCTGCTGAAACCTGTTCACCTTGGGTGACCCTGCTGGTATTTAAAATGCCAGGGACATCGCTTCTGGCATCACAGCAACACACAAGCCACCACGGTATGGTAAGCTGACAGACAAATGGTGATCATTTCTATTACTTTGACTAAAAGGGTTGGTTTTCATGGAGCTGTGCACCCCTAGATGATAAGTGGCAGCATCATAGAGAATTAGGAGCTTGAATCCTACACTAGATGGAGATTTGCTGAGAGCAATACTACCTTTCACTGACAGTGTCAGATATCTTTTCAAACTGCTTGCCTGTTAGACCCAGAAGCTCAGGATCAAAATCTCAAGGCTGATAGAGGTACAACTTTTGTCCACAATTACAATATTCTACATTCTATTTTGGTTTCTGGGACCTAAAAACTTGTGAATGGCCACCTTAGGTTCAAGTGGCTTCTTTCCATTTGGAGTAAAGATAAGTGAGGGAAATCAAAAATACAAAAGCCAATTAGTCCATAGGACTTCTTGATCATATGAACCCAAGCCTCCACGACCCTGCGAGGAGATGACCGAGAGGTGCCCAACTATCTCTATGAGCAAACTTGTAAGGGATCACAATAGGAGATATTGCATAGAGTCCAGAAAAATTCTGGAACAAAGCACAAAACCATTCAAATGGCCAGGTGTCCTGGTCTAATAGAGACTGGGGGAACCCACAAGGCTGTGATCCTCAGACACCCTGCAAGCCAGGAAGTGAACTCACCCTTATGGTTCAACCAAAAAATAGACAAGCCTATATAGGTAACTAAGTACCAGAAATGCATACTCTCCTTACAATGGCCAGAGCATTTGCACAAAGTAAAGGCATAGAAGGCTGGAAAGGATAAGAAATAAGGATAATGAAAAACAGCAAGAACAATGAGAAGCTGACAAGAGTGAGTTTACATTGAGAATTATAATTTAAACAAAATAAATATGATATGCTAAATGCAAAAAAATTTCTCTGCAAACTTTCACCCAAATCACAATAATATTTTTTAAATTAGGTAAAAATAATTTACCATTTAAAAAGTGTGTCCATTTTCTATATTTCACAATGAAAGAACACAATGAACATTAAAAGGAGAAAACATTCTTACAGTGATTATTCTTTCACTTTTTGTTGTAAGATCTCATCAAGTGACATTTAATAAAGAGAAATTATCTCTGATTTTCTCTCTTGTGTAGCCATGTCCTGACCAAAATTGAATCCCTTTATTAATTTTTTATATTTTCAATAAACACTTAAATCATACTTATCTCAAGTCAAGTATTGGGCTGTACCTTGCTTTTGAGAGCAAAGTAGCAAAAGCAAATAGAAGAAATGATAAAGTAACTAAACATAAATTTCAATGGGCAGTTCAAGAAGATGCATTATAATGAAATATGCAAAGACTGGAGTTATGAACCCAACGGGGAAGAACATGCTCAGCATTTCTCCAGCTGTATGATCTAAAGAAAAATTCAAGCGTTGACTTTCAATATGAAGGAATATATGGGCAACATATTGAAAGATACGGGAAGCTTCAAAACAGGACGAAAGGAATACAGAGTCAAAATACACATAAACCACAAAGAAATAGCCTTGTTATCAGACAAAGGGCATGGTCAAGTCTATCATGGCAGGTACAGTTAGGTTAAAAGGTAATGTCTTATCATTTGAGCTCCCCATTTACCCATTTTAAAGTTGTTTCAGTAAAGCAAAAAAGGGAAGAGGAAATCCATGTGGGTTAAGTCTCTGGTGAATCCCCTCTGACCCTCGACCAGGCATGTGAATGGCCTTGCGATCATGCAGAATACATTGGAAAGTGAATTATAATAGATGCACGGAGGTTAAAATTCAACAGCTTATCATTTGATCTCCCTTTGGGTCCATTTAAAATTTGTTCAAGTTTTTAATGATTTTCTGTTTTCTTTTTCGTTGAGGATTTTATCTGTTTTACTGTGTTGTTGCTGCTGGTTTGCTCGCTTTTTAAATGTTTTACTGCCTATGAAATCCAGGATAGGTAACTCTATAGAGGCAGTAACTGGATTAACCGTGTTTTAGGAGTGTGGCAGGGGAGGTTGGGGGGGGGCGGGGATGGGGAGCTAATAACTATGAGTGAAAGGCACTGATAATTCACAGTGGTTGCAACAATGAACTCAAGTATGTCAAGGATTGTGATGATGACGCAGAATTGGATGTTCTGTTTGTGTTTCACTTGTAGATGGAGTAGTATGAGTTGAAGCCGCCTTGATGGCAATTAACAATATTAGCAACAAGTTTACTCCACTCCTGGTAAATAATCAGGATTAGCTTTTTCTCCTCCAGCATTAGGGACAAACAATGAACAGGAAGTCATGATACAAAAGAAGAAAAGAATAGGACATTAGAATGAATGGCGTCCTGGGGGTAGTGGCTTCTGTGCAGTTTTACTGTGTTCTTGTTCACGCTACCCACGCCATTTCATCATGCTCCGGTGGTAGTTGCAGTGGGAATGACATGCATTTCTCAGTCTTCACTATACAGCAGGATTTCTCAACCTGTGGGTCGTGACCTCTTTGGGGGTTGCAACCCTTTCACAGGGGTCGCTATGACCATCGGAAAACATATATTTCCAATGGTCTTAGAAACCGAGACACAGCTCCTCTATCCATCTCCACATGCAGGTCCACCCACATGCAGATACGCCCACCTATGAGTACCCTGTGTGAAGACCTTTACCCAGGCTACACCAAGCTTCAAGACAAAATTTCATTTATTTATATTTAGAAATAAATATTTCACAAGATAGAATGACATATTGTTTTTGTGATGGATGACTATGCTTTAATGATGTTCCATTTGTAACAATGAAAATATATCCTGCCTATCCGATATTTACCTGACGATTCACAATAGCAGCAAAATTACAGTGATGAAGTAGCAATGAAAATAATATTATGGCTAGGGGTCACCACCACATGAGCAACTGGATGAAAGAGTCGCAGCATGAGGGAGGTGGAGAACTGCTGCTTTAGAAATTGTTTTTGTTAGGTATCATCCAGTTGCGTTCAACACCTGTGCGACCCTATGCACAATGGGAAATACACTACCTGGCCCCACACCATCCTCATAATTGTTCCTATACTTGAGCCCAGTGTGTCAATCCATCTCAGATGCCTTCCTCTTTTTTGCTGGCAGCTTACTTTGTCAAGTATAATGTCCTTCTCTAGGGCCTGGTCTCTCCTGACATGTCCAACGTCTGTGAGATGAAGTCTTGCCATGCTTGCCTCTAAAGAGCTCTCCGGCTGCACTTCTTCCAAGACAGATCTCTTTGTCCCTTTAGCAGTCCATGGTATTTTCAATATTTGTCACCAGCACAATTCAAACACATCAATTCTTCTTCCATCTTCCTTATTCAATGACCAGCGTCAGTGATTAAGCCCTCATACAGCCAACCTTTTAGATATAGAATAACAGGTCACACTTGGGGTTCCTGGGTTGGGGTGGATTCCCATAAGGGGAGCTCACTAATCACAAGACAGATGAAAATGAAGGTAGTAGCTGTGTAGACTTCTGTGGCCATCATTCTCCTCAACGAGGTGGACAGGCAGGGCCAACAGAAACGCTGGTGGGAAGCCGTGGATAGCCGGGAGATTGCTATGGAGAGCAATGCAGCATACCAGGAGGACTAGGCCCTGGTCGCATCCACTCCACCGGGTCTACAGCTCTGATGCACAGGTTCTCACACAGCATGATCACCCAGTGCAGATTTCTGTTCTAGCATTTCATGGGCTGACCTGCCAATGAAAGATGGCCTAGGGGCTCCCCAGTGACCCTCCAGATTGATGAGATGGAAACATACCCTACCCTCCTCACGTCACACCAGTATCCTGCTTCACAATGCCAGTATCCAAAGGAGATGCTTGTGCTGGAGGGGAAACGGAGAGAGGCAGAGATGAGAGCAAGCACTCCAGCCATCACGGAGCTTCTGCTTTTAATTATTGTCTCTCTATAGCTAGCTACATCTACTACATTTACACCTGCTATGTCTGCATCTACATCTTTATATCTATATCTCTCTATCTAGTGTAATAGATCATTAAGGAGCCCTGCTGGCACAATGGCTAATCACCTGGCTGCTAATCATCTACAGGTAGAGAAATCCTGGCACTTTGCTCCAGTGTTGATTACAGCCCAGGGAACCCGATGAGACAGTTCTACTCTATCATATAGGGTCACTGTGCATGGAAATCGATTCCACCATACTTAGCACCATCACCACCACACTTGCCAGTTCTGGATATTTGAAGGCAAAATTCACCTAAGAGTTCAAAGGGCAAGGACCATGCATAAGGAACCCCTGACTTAGCAGCAGCTGGCAGTGGCAAATGAGCTGTATGATCTCTGCGCGTGCTGCCTCTCTCTCTCCTCTCCCCCTCATTACCTCATCTGTGAGCTTGCAGACCTTGTTGATGCTGCTGCTCAGTAATCCAGTAAGTCAATATTCCTGAGAATGGTTTCCTGCTACAGCCTGATTATACCTAATGGTCATTTGGTTGGAATGATATATCGTCTTCCCCATTGGCTTGCAGGCTACTCAAACACAGGGCTGGTGCTTTACAAATTGGTGCCTCATTTGGCTTTCTATTACAGGGCTGGATCTATTCTTGGTGCTTAATACATATCGAGAGATCGCTGAAGGCTACACTCATTAGGGCTGAATCCTATCCAGAAATGTGTCTTCTTCCTCTGGCGACTCCCGTATTCCTTCTTTACAGCTGCAGGTGGCTCTATATTTTATGTATTGCTGACATACACCCCCACCTCCCACACCCTGGGGAGGTGGACCAGACAGAGATTGTCTGCATTTTACAGAAGTGGAAACTAAGGCTCAGTGACTTCTCTTGGATTGTTCTTCTTTTTTAAAAAAGTTTTTCATCATTTTAAAAAAGAAATCTGTTCATTGTGAATTCGGTGAAGGTTTACAGAGCAGAACATTAGTTGTTACTGTTAGGTATCAGTAAGTCAGCTCTGACTCATGGTGATCTTAGTTATGACAGATTAAAATGCTCCTTAGTCTGGTGCCATTTTTATAATCATTGATATATTTAACTTGATTATTGGGACTATTGTGTCAACCCATTTGGTTGAGGGTTTTCACCAAACAGGATGCTCTTTTCTAGCATTTGGTCTTTCCTGATGATGTGTCTAAAGTAAACAAGGGGAAACCTTACCATCTTCCACTCTAAAGAGCATTGAAGTTCTATTTTTCCTAAGACTGATTTGCTCATTTATTCTTCTGGTATGTTTACAATTCTGAACTGCTAGAGCAAACACTAACCCTTAGACACTGTCACGAGAGCCCTCACCTGTGGTCACCTCGCCCTAGTATTCATGGAAACAGAACCTAAGAAACCATCTGTTGGAGGCTCTTCATTAGCTGGAGATAACATTGGACTATCTTAGAGCAATTTCTCCAGACTGTTGTCAGGACATGTTTATGGGACACAGCAGATGACTCTGAGAGTAAAGAACACCTAGTACTGAAAGTCAGGGGAGCTCATTTCCCCATCTGAGCATCTCTTAAGCTTTGAGGCTGTCATTTTTGACCCATGAGATCAGCCCTTGTTCAAGTGCCCACTGGCTACTGACGGTCGAACTGCAGACAACTCTGAGCTGTGTCTCTGTAAGATGTGCAGGACAAAGAAGCAAGAACTTCTCCAGTGGTTCTAGAGCATCCTATCTGGCATGCCCTCTTCTATGTATTCCTCCTGAGAGCGAGCGTTAGTTTAGCCTGTGGATACGGAACCGATCTGATCTCCTGACAAGAACCATTGCTGATTGGAAGAACAGTTAGAAGATTCCAGACACATCTTCCACCTGCTCTCTGACAAAGCTGCAGGCGCCTGCAGCAATGCTTCCTTAGTCTGTCCACCATAGACCGACATGAATAGCTCACAGCCCTTGTCCTGCCAGCTCTATTGGAAGCGTCACCTCTCTTTCTCAGCCCCTCCACTCGCTCGCACTTTGAGCAGAAGCAAGAGAAAGGACGGCCCTTGTTGTTTCAAATGGAGCTTGACGCAGCTTCATAAAGAGCATAAAATCAAACCATTTTCACAGGCAATCGCACCCAGGCAGTTAAAACAAACTGATGACTCAATTACAGCCCATTACTGTCGGATCTGAGGCTCCCGAGCTCTCCAGATCCCTTGGATTCTAGGGAGAGGGGTGGGAAGGGGCAAAGGGCACCCACTCCTATAGCTGCTGGTTAATAGGCTGGATTCCCAGAAAGGGTTTAATTTTTTCCCATCAATCCTAGTGGGGAAGACAAGTAAGCAATTCTGCAGCTATTTAAGCAGCTGAAAAGCGAAAGACATTGTTGACAAGCCCTAAGCAAATACCCTTTCAACATTTGATTGACAGGGACCAAATCACTCATTTATAATCAGCGGTTCTCAACCTGTGGGTTGCGACCCCATGGTGGGGGGATGTCAAATGACCTTTTCAAGGGGTCGCCTAAGACCATTGGAAAACATATATTTCTGATGGTCTTAGGACTTGAGACACCACTCCTCTATCCATCTCCAGGCAGGTCCTCCCACATGCAGATACGCCCACGTATGCGTACCCAGTGTGAAGACTGTTACCCATGCTACACCATACTTCAAGTCAGCATTTCATTTCTTTGTCATTTGAAATAAATATTTCACAATCTATAATGACATTGTTTTTGTGATGTATCACTATGCTTTAATTATGTTAAATTAGTAACAATGAAGATACATCCTGTGTAGCAGATGTTTACATGATGATTCATCACAGTAGCAAAATTACAAGTATGAAGTAGCAACGACAATAATTTTATGATTGGGAGTCACCACATGAGGAACTGTATGAAAGGGTCGCAGCATTAGGAAGGTTGAGAAGCACTGGTTTGTAGTGTGTATGCGTGTGCCAGTCAGCTTCATCACAGACACAGAGTGTATCGGGGCCTCCTATTTATGGTAGAGTGGGCCAGCATAGAAGAGAGATCCCATTTTCCAATTCTGAAGGGCATCTTGAACAATGGGATGATCATGGCGTCTACTGTACCAGTTTCTCAAGTCACTTCCTACTCATGCAAACCCATGTGTGTAAGAGCAGAACTTTGCTCTGTAGAGTCTTCACCGCTGATTATTTTAGCAGTGGGTGAACAGTGCTCTTCTGGAGCACCAGGGGTACATTAGCACCACCCTTTCATTCAGTAGCCATGTGCTTTATTAACCCTTTGTGGCACCCAGTGACTCCATTCTACTCTATACTAAACCCAAATCATCGCCAAGTCGAGTCTGACTCATAGAGGCCTCATGTAGGGTTACAAGACTACAAATCTTTATCGGAGCAGGTGGGCCCATCTTTCTCCCATTGCTTCGTTGGTGGATTTGTACTGCCAACCTTGTGGCTAACAGAGCAATGCATAACCCCCACTGCCACTCAGGCTCCTTTTCTATCCTGGACAGTTATGATAAAGACCAATCAGTAGACTTAGGTAGGTTATTCTCTGAGTTTTCAAAATTAAAATATTTACAAGTGGGGAGAATCTGGTAGTAACTAGAGTGTCTACTCTAATAGATTGGAAGAGAGAACTTTGAAGATTTCTCCAGGTCAATTCGGACATATGGCCAGGTGCTCAAAGTTCTTCCTGCACTCCAATCCCATAGAAACTACAGACAAAACAGCATAAGAAGTAATGAGAAAAACACAGTTGTGTTTAAAATTATAAAACATGAAATCGATTATGGGTAACTTAAAGTGGCAGGTCTAAAGTTTAAATGTCCACATTTGTGGAGGGTGGGGCCAGATAAAGGTAATTGAATTTGGGAACCTATTTCTTCTCACAACAGAAGGAAACGCTGCACAGTCCCTTTGCCTGAGCCCACTGAGGCAGCCACTGTGTTTTCTTAAGTCCTTGCCTCTTTTATTGCTGCCATTCTTCTTCACCAAATGTGAACTCCTTTTCCAGGGACTGGTCTCTCCTGACAACATGTCCAAATTATATACGATGCAGTCTTGCCAGCCTTGCCTCCCAGGAGCATTCTGGCCTTACTTCCTCCAACATTAATACATTTGTCCTTTTAGCAGTCCCTGGTAGGCTCCCATATGACCTTGGGTGATGATGAAGGCTAAGTTCACACAGAGAGAGGACGGCAGTCCTTGTCCCTGAATGAAACCAGGAACCAGGACAGTGTTCATCAGCCACGATCTGCAGCCCAACCTTACTCTACCATAATGTGGTGAAGACTCTGTTAGCAAGCTGTGGTAAGTGGTTGTAGACCCAGTCATGACCTTGACACCTCATCTTGTAAGTATAACTAGAATTGCACCCTAGGGCAGAAGCAAGGGTTCCTCTTGCTGAAATGGCTTAGTAAGTATTTTTAATCTTGGACATTTAAAAATTTTTTATTAAATTCCATTTAAAGGAAAACTAGAACTCAATCTCCTTCCTTATGTCATGTCCATGAGCCTTAACAATGAAGTAATAATGCTGATAAAAATTACTCATCATTACTCAAACAATGTTTGATGATCTATTCATGGCCTGACACTATGCTAAAGATACCTGGTCAAATAAGAGCCAATCCCTTTGACCAATAATAGCAACTGCAAAACAACATATTTCCATTTCATAAGCCTAGTGGAGCTCTGTACAATCCCATAAGAAATGTCAAATGACCATTTTTCCAACAAATGGGAAAATCGAAACTTTGGGAAATGCACTAGCCTTCTCCATGCAGTTCGTAAGCCAGGGTGAACAGCTGGAACATGAATCATCAACTGCCTTGTAATAACTGAGAAAGCATCCTTGTAATACAACATCAAGAAAAAAAGAAAAGAATTGTTCTACCATGTGCAGGACTCTAAGTTGTCTTGAGCTGGCAGCCTAGATTAGAATGAAAGAGGCAAAATTTCCAAAGCATGAGCCCTTTCCAAGTGGAAAGAGTGTGGAATATGAGGTGCAGGGAAAATGATGGGCCAGGGTGAGGTAGCAGGTTATACATTGAGCTGTGAACCACAAGAGGAGCAGTTGGACCCACCAGCCACTTCATGGGAGAACGATAGGCTGTTTATTGCTGTGAAGATTTGAAGTCTCAGAAACCCAACGGGGCAGTCATATTCTGTCCTACAGGGTCATGATGAGTAATAATCAACTTCATGGCAGTGAGTTTGTTTGAGTTCTGTTGGGAAACCACCGGGTTATTGGCAGTTTGGTGGTTAGAAGCCACCCAGAGACGGTGTGGGATAAGGACCTGGTGATCTGCTCCTGTAACCATTGTAGCCAAGAAACTCTGATGGGGGAGTTCTACACTACCACGTGGGATCACTGCGAATTGAGATCTACTCGGTGGCAAACAACAACAACAATACATCCTTCCTTGCACTTGACTTTGAAAGTTCAACCTGGAATAGGAAATGTCTTTCTTTGAAGACGTGTTGGTGCCGATCAGCCGGATAGCGTCGGGGGTGTTTGAAGAAGGAGAGTCAAAGCAATGAAAAAAATGAGAAAAGCTGGGTCAGAAGAAACAAGGGTGAGAAACTGAAACAATTGTGTACAGAACTGCCCTTCTTGATGGAAAGTAAACTTTCCCCGGGTCAAGGAACATGTCTTATTCATCACCAACAGAACCTATTATGAAATCTCATTTATAGTAGGCACTCAGTAAATATTTGTTTAATAAATAAGCTATAAAGGAAAATACATTTCGGTTTCACACTGCTGGTGATTGCTCATGAATCTTCACACTTGGGAAAGGGCGATGCTTCTTATTTCAGAACTAATTGAGTAGTTTGTTCATTCAATCCATCTCTTCATCCATCTACTCTCCTTCCATCCAAAGTTCAGCACACTGAGATTGATGGCTTACTCTCTGTCAGGCACTATGTTAGAAGCTGTAGCCAAAGATAGGAGAAAAGTTATTTGTGGTAGGTGCCCTCGTGATGACTCTGTGAGGATTGCCTGGATCCAAGGTGAGGTTGCATGACCTGAAGGTCAGTGTCATGGTGAAACCCTAATTGTGACTTAGAAGTAATATTTCCCTGAAGTGCCAGTGGGAGGCATAATGGCTCCCCAAAGGTGTGTCTACACACGCATCCTTGTAACTTGGTTGCATGTTATTGGGAATATGTTATGTGCCAAACACACACACACACACACACACACACACACTACAGCGGTAATCTTGGTTATGGGGCTTAAAGCAGATATCTTATTTTGAACTATCTAAAATAAGTCTAATAACATGATTACCCCGTCTCATAACATGAATCCTTAAAGAGAGAGCTTTCCCTGGTTGGTGTAAGAGCAATATGGCGAAGAGGAGTTGGGGAAATCGGAAGCGTGAGAGGAAGACTGACTGCTGTTGTTGGAGGAAGGCCAGGCAGAAAGTATAAGATGGAATCAGGAGTCCTGCAGGAGCCAAGACTGACCCCTTTCTGAAAACCAGCCAGGGCAGGGATTTCAGTCCTATAACCCTTAGCCAAACTGAATTAACCCATCAACCCAAATAAGCTTGGACATAATTCAACTTCAGAGCCTCCAGAAAGGAACATGGCCTACTGACATCTGGACCTTGACTTTGTGAGACATGAAATAGAGGATCCAGCTGTCCAGGACTTCTGACCTACAGAACTATGGACTGATAGGTGGCTATTGTTTTAAGCCTGCTCATTTTTTTTGGGGGGGGGTAGCAGGAATAGAAATCTAAGATACTGCCTTTCCCAAGAATGTGGCTCACATCCATGCAATTGGGCTTTCTTCCAGAGCATTGTCCTTGAAGTTGACAGTGCAGATTCTGGAGCTATGCTTCCTGAGTTCAGATCTTGCCTGTGAAATGTATTGCAAGATGGCATTGAATAATTTTTTAATTGTTCTGAATCTGCTTGTCCTCATCAATAAATGAGGACCTAGAGGCACCTCTCTCACAGGGCCGTTGTGAGGAGTACATAAGTTGGCATGTGCTTAGATAAACACCATGGAAATCTCTGTGCTGATGTGTCTAGGTCACCACGTCGAACATTTGAGCACCAGAGTTTCTTTATGTGGTGAGTAGAAGGATGTGTCAACTATATACACTCTTTGGCTCTGAGATGCTCATTCTCCCAGGGGCTGGGCCTCTTGGCTGAGTAGTGCTACCCCACTCAAGTGTACATATTCCTGTGGTCAGCACACATCCAACGAGTGGTCTTTTATGAGCAGTACTTGGCCTCCTTGCCTTTGAAGACCCAACCCAGCTTTTTAGTTACCCTTCAGAGTGTTGCATACACATGCCAAGTCCCACTTCCCTCATTTTCTGAGGTGTTGAGCCTGAGGCTGTGCACCAAATGACCTCCTGTGCACTCGTCTCTGACTCAGAGTTTATTTCCCTGGGAACCTAACACAGTATGCTCCTCCTCTCCTTCCAGCTTTCTCTTCTTGCTACCATAATTTACAGACTATGGACTATGTGCCAAAACATTGTTCTGAACTATGTACTGTGTTCTGCGTGTTTTCCAAAGCCCCTCTAATCCTTGCAATTCCCAGAGTGGCACACACGTCCGAGTACTGGTTTACTAGCCAGAAGGCTGACAGTTCAAGCCCACCCAGAAGGAAGGATTTTGGAAGACAAGTCTGCTGACATGCTTCTGAAAGGACACAGCCTTGAGACCCGCTAGAGTAGTTCTTTCTACTCAGCACACATGGGATCACCATGTGGTAATCAACTCAATGACAACCACTACCACCCCCACCACCAATCCTTATAACCCTCTATGTCTGTTCCTATAATATGTCTCTCTTTAAAAAATGAGGTGGCTCAGCTATTGAACAATTGCATGTCTAACTAAATCAAAGAGCTAGAAGAAACAAAGTCCCATAGATATGAGAATGTAGAACCCATGACATCTTATTTGTTGCATTGGATTGACTAGATTTGCGCTCAGATATGTCCTTTTGAGCATGAACTTCATCTTTGCATGGACTTGATCTCGGCATTCATCAGAGTCCTGAACTGTTCTTGCTGCCTTGGAAGACTGCCTGCTCTCAGCTTCACAGAATCCTTTTGGATCCTAGTATTCCTTCTGCTCCTGAGTGGGAGGCACCAGTGTGCGCCGCAGTTGGTACAACACCCATCCTGCAGGAGCTTATTACTCCCGTGTGACCCTGTGGACACACACATGCATGTCCAGAGGGTGTTTTCCCTTTAAGGACTCCATTTGCATTGTTGCCTCATCTGGAAAAGACACTCCATCTCAGGACCAAGGAGCTCTCTCATGCATATAGTTCTCTTACCTGAGAAGTTGATGAGTTTATAATGGCAAATGCCTGGGCTTAGTTTTGCCCTCAGTTCAGGCTGCTACAAACTGAGCATGAACAGAAAAGATAGCGAATAACTTTATACTCACAGAGTCTCTGGGGAAGGGGAGTCCTAGCTGTAAGGATAATATCTTGCCACTTCATACAAGCCAATACTGGGCAAAATGTTATCTTCAGGCATGAATTTAGAGCATCTTTGGTGTTGTTTATAGAAGCAAAAGACAAAAGGAAAAAAAACACAATCTAAATGTGCAATAGCTACATAAATGATGATGCACCCACTGAGTGAATAGTATTTTATCATAAAAATGTTTTCAAATAATATTTAATGACATGGAACATATCTCATATATATTATTAAATAAAAATAGCCTAAAAAACACATCCATTGAAATGTACCACTCATTTTTAATATGCAATAATAAAAAGAGAGAATCCTAGTGGTGCAATTGTTAAAGTACTGAGTTGCTGACTGAAGGTTGGTGGTTCAAACTCACCCACCACGCAGTCTGAAAGAGAGAAAGGTATAGCAGTCTACTTCTATAAAGATTTACAGCCTTGGCAACCCTTTGAGGCAGTTTTTTCTGTTCTATAGGGTTGCTATAAGCTGGAATTGATACCATGGCAGTGGATGCTGAAAAGAGGCAAAGACTAGAGGAAATAGCATCCTAATATTCTTAGCAATTATTTGGGGGAATATAGATTATGTGTTTGTTTCTTTACTTTTTATATATTATTGTACTTATTTTTTGCAAATAGTTCATCATTTTTATTCGCAATAAAAAACCTTTTAAAGTACATTAAAAGTTGTTAGTAGAACATATTTTGAATCTTACAGTGTAACTCGGTAGAATTCAGGGCCATTAGCTTTTATTGTCCTGGATTCATTTTCTTGTAGTTTTTAACATGTTGTGCTGTGTGTTGAATGACTACGCTATCAATGCACCCAGTTGGTTTCTGATTACGAAGTGTCGGGATCTTTCATGTGTCTCGTCACCAACTTGTTTTCTTTCTTTTTCTTTTTTGTTTACAAGATGAGAGTGACGCGATCATTCTGAAACGATGTCATGAATGTAAAGATAATGCAGGGTCCTGAGTTAGATGTTAAAATAACAGAGGTGGATATATTGTTTTTTTGTTTTTGAGATCATAAGGTGCTGTGCCAGAGTTTCTGTAGGTACAAAGTGCAGTAAACAACTCGGGGAGACTCAGTGAGTACTACACGGAGAAAGTGGTTTTGTGCTGGATTTTGAAGGATGAATATGTTATGAAAAGCTGAGAAACATGGCAGGCAACAATAGAGGAAGAGGGAAAATTGAAACCAAAGCATAGAGCTGTGAAAATACATGGCACACCAGGGACATATCTGAAATTAACAAGCTATATGGCAGGTGACGTAAAATGGCCCAGATTAGAAGGAGATTTAAATGCTAAGGAATTTATCTCTTGGTTTTGAAATAATTTTAATGTTGGGTAATTTCAGTCATGGTATAGAATGTGGATGGAGTTAAGTGATTCATCATAAATGTATTTAAATTCTAACAGCTTGATCAGCTAAATGGATGGCAATAACCTGAGTCATTGTAGAATTATTTATAGTTTATTACCTTAAGCCTTCTGTGTTCAGTCCTGTTTAAAGCACTATGAGTGGTATGGAAACATTAAAAAAAAGATTCTATGCTATAAAGTGCATTTTCATCTTGCCAAATATAAGTTAAACAGTGGGAATGAGAGTGTTTTTAAAAGATGTTATCATAAGGTAAAATAAAAATACAACTCAACAATGAAAAAATAAAAGAAATGAGAATCGTAAGACCCCGCTCACAATATCAATACAATTGATAGTGTAAAAATTGCCGTACATACATGTGAAAACTAGACAATGGAAAGGAAGAGCAGAGAAGAATTGATACGTTGAAATTACGATGTCAGTGAAGAATATTGAATATACCACAGATAGTCAAAACAATAACCAGCTCTGTCTTGGAAGAAGTGAAGCCAGAATCTTCCTTGGAAACATGGATAGGAAGACTTCATCAAGCTTACTTGGACCTGTAATCACTGCCATCGAGTTGATGCCAACTCACAGTGACCCTTTGGAGACAGGAGAGGACTCTCCCTGTGAGTTTCTCAACTGCAACTCCCTACAGAGAGGGAAGCCTCCTCTGCTCTTATTGGAACGGCTGCCTTTGCTCACACACTGTGCCACCAGGGCTCCGATGGCGCCCACGACCAGGAAGGACCGATAGCTGGGGAAGAATACTGTACCTGGTAGAGAGTCAGCAAAAAAGATCCTTAATGAGATGGATGGACTCTGTGTCTGCAGCTATGGGCTCAGACATACCTACTATTTGGAGGATGACACGGGATCTAGCAATCCTTTGTTCTCTTATACATAGGGTGATTATGAGTCAGAATTAATTTTATGACACCTGAAAACAGCATGCTTCCAACGGTTGCAGGCGGGACAATAGTTACAACCAGAAAAACTAGAGACCTGCTTCAGAGGAGGCCCTTGCCAACTGGCAGGAAAGGGCTGACAGATGGAGCAGTACATTCCACAGTCTAATGAACTAAGCAATGGAGCCTAGAGTTCAAGTAGGAGGGTTTTCAGCATTCTCACATGGGTTGGGAACTCAAGGAGCAACATCCAAAGAATAAGTGAGAACTAGGAGAGAAGCTCTAACATAGCAGTTCTCAACCTGTGGGTCGTGACCCCTTGGGGGCGTAGAACGACCCTCTCACAGGGGTCACCGAGTCATAACAGTAGCAAAATTACAGTGATGAAGTAGCAACAAAAATAATTTTATGGCTGGGGGTGGGGGGGTACCACAACATGAGGAACGACTAAAGGGTCACAGCCTGAGGAAAGTTGAGAACCACTGGCTCTAACAGGCAGGAACTGCAAATCTCTTTCTGATATCAATCCCTAAAAATCATCGATGTGCTCCTAGGTTTTTCCATAAATTGGCATTTGCACAAATATATACTTGCTTTTGTATACATATATATCACCCTACAATTTAGCATTTATGTAATATCACTTAATATTTAGTTGTGTACAAATATACATACAAATATTTTAAAATAATGGGGCAAAGCAGAAATCACAATAGGCATCAAGATTATCGTAAACTAAATAATAATCAAAGTATAATAGATTAAAATATGTGAGATGTGTAGAAAGCTATACTTAATATTTATAGCTTGATTTGTAGCTTCAAATTCAAATATAAAAAGAGGAAGCCGAGAACTAATAATCAAAGCATCTATTTCGAGAAGCTAGCAAAATAATAGCATATGGAACTCAAAAAAAAGTGGAGCGATTTTAAAAGCAGGCCACACTTCAATTAAGCCTAACTATGGACTAGGGAATATCAAGAAAGTCAAAGCTGCTTCTTTGAAAGAAAGAAAGAAAATAAAATGGATAAACCCAGACATGACTGAGCAAGAAAAAGAGAACAAAAGAGTGCGCTCGCTATGGTTCCGTTTATACCATCCAAGCCCCAAACACTAAGGCAAACTGTGCAGGAAACAAAAACAGGAATACTTCCCTAAAAATCAAGAGGATGGTTTCCTCTGGAGCGCGGGAACCGGAAGCGCCAGAGAGGCTCCAGGTGGCAGCCTTCTGGGAGGCAGGTGATGTTCCCTGACTACAGGCTAGTAGTTACGGTGACCTTCCTCTTCTTTCTCGCTGTATTGTAAATGTGTGTATCCTTCTTATTGCATCGCAGATTACTAAGCTGTATACCTCTCCGCTTTATACTTTTGCATGCAATACTTCATAGTAAAATGTCTTTGAATGATTATGTTTAAGCCCTGAACGCTATTATATATTTAAAGGTTATCAAAGGTCAGATGAGAGGATGATTGCTGAGGGCTGGTGTGGCCGGTAAAGTTTGACAGCCAAGGTGAGAATGTAGCTCAAGGGTGAGTCTGGCTAAACCTGACTAGGTGGGGAGGCCAGGACTGTTTCATAGGTGGGGAGTCACAGAAGTAAAACTGAAGAAATGGGAATGACGACATTTTGTAAAACGAGACAACTTTCATTTCAGGAGACGCTGTACGTTCCCCACCTCTGGATTCCTGAGGAAATTACCTAAATCTCAGGGCTTGTTTTTTTTCATCAATAAAGGGAACTTTAATGCATCTCGCATGGACTTCGGACTGGATGATGGTTTCTTGATGTCGTCCACAGTGGTGGCAGGCTGCTCAAGGGCAGCCCACAACAGCAGAGCACTGGTCCCGATGCTGAGTTTCGTTCATGATTCCCTTCAAAATAAATGCTGTGCACTAGCCAAACATCTTTTGGTTGTGTCGTAAGGACCTTGACTTAGATGCTCTAATCCAGTGGGACATGCCATTCCTCCCGTTTTCCAAAACCCCCTTCCCAGTAGATGCAAACAATTATTTGAAAACCCCTCTTCTCTCCTGGGCCACATGGATGCTTCCTTCTGTCTGTAACTTTAGATGTGTGTCAATCTCTTCCCTTAGAAGCATGGCCTTTTCTGGCTGTCAGAGACCCAGGGAGCATGAGAATCTCTCCATCCATAAGGGCTTATCCTCACTATTTGGGATCTGAGGATCCTATCTCTCTTACCTCTCTTTCCTCCTTCCACAAGTATTTATTGAATGCTTTCTATTTGGGGGATATTTTTCTAGATTTTACAGAAAGTACAGTGAATAAAACAGACAAGAGTCTGCCTTGAAGACCTTGATTCTAGTGAGAGAAACATACAAACACACAATTTAAAGCCCAGTGAGATCACTTCTATTAAAACAAAACAAACTTGTCGGGATTGAGTTTGAGATTTCATACCTGAAGATGATTGCAGTGTTGGTAGGTGTAGTCGTTGGATGATTTTTATGTCAACTTGCACTTAGGGAGGGGTGGGCATCCACCTGTCAGTCGTGTCTTACCTGATGATGCCTCCTGGGAGGTGTGGCTTTCTTTACATATATAGGGAAGGAGCTGGGAACTTCCCTTTCTCTCTGCCTCTCTCTTTGCTTTCCTGCTTGCTGGCACTCTCCCTGCCTCCAGGAGTGGCCCCATGTGGGCAGCTGGGCCTTACAACTGTAGGCACTTTGTCATATTTCCATTGAGTTGGATCCACAGGTTCTGTATCGACGCCTCTGATGTTGCATCTTCCTGATTCACTTTCTGTGCCATGGGCTTGCAGTTACGTGAGTCTTAAGAGGGACTTATAGACCGACATTGACCTTATGGGCTTGTGTGGGACAGGGCTGGGAGGCCTTCCTGACTTGAAATAACTTCTTGATATAAATCCCTATCTTATACATATATGAGTGGCTCCGTATTTGTTTCTCTAGATAAACCAGCCTAACACAGCAGGGACTAGAGTAAGCACTAGGATAGTGTGGACACATTTACTCAGCGTATCCGGAGCTATTCTAAACCCGAAAAGCAAACAGCGAGCAAGGAGACTCTGTGAGTGTACATAGAGGAGGATTTTAATGAATGAGTTGGAATAAAATAGGTATGCATTGTTGAATGTAAAACCGCCTCCCTGAACTTTTAACCTAATGCACAACTCCAAAATTAAAAAAGAAAGCCAACCTTGCACTGCGTCCCCATGCATGCATCTCTCTTAGATTTTGCACATCAAGCATCTGACCTACCAAGGAAAGGGAACATTATTCTGAATTTCAAGGCTTGGTCTACCGGCCATCTGATTTTTGAGTAAGTGTCAGCAATGATTTGCCTGTGTCTGGAGCCTTATAGAAGAGGAAGCATCCGTGTGTTGACGATAACCAGGAGTACGCAGGCCATTTGTGAACTAGCCTAGGGGCCCAGGGAAAACCAAGGAGAATGGGAAAGGATGTATCATGATTTTGCTGGACACCTACCAACCCATATTAATACACTGTGCTCTAAACAGTGAGAGAAGAGAACTGACAACTGCCGTCACACTCAGATAACTTCCAATCTTAAAGATTCAGCTCACTTGTCACCTCCAAAATGATATTTCTTCTAGTATCTGCACTTCAGAGTTGATGCATTTTTCAACACTGTGTAATAATTATCTACCTAGCCTCCTACCTACCTACTGGTTTCCACAAGTGTAAAAATACATGATTATTTATATTTCTATCTCTAATGCCTAGCAGAGATGCCCACATTTAGGGGATGCTCGCACAACACGGTTTACATCACTACATGAATGAATGACTGGTCTGAGTAGGGACCATGTCCTAGTCATCTCTGAATATACCTGGCGCTTAATACATTGCCAGGCTGTTACTAAATTGTTGCTGAACTGCGTGCATTTCTTCATACACTCCCCTGCCCCATCAGTGGCTCTTGTACCTAGGAAGAAGTACCTAACCTAGCCAACAAATGCATATTACTTTCAGTTTGGCTAAGCCACCTATGGAGCTCTTTCCAAGTCTTTAACACGTAAGGAAGAAGCTTAATACTTAAGTCACTGACCTATCACCAGGGTCAGTTAATTGTGTCCTGTCAACCCTCTCCTTCTTATAATCACACAAAAGCAATGACTGGCACCCAGGAGGTGTTCCATAAGCATTTGCTGAATGAATGAATGAATGAGCACACTGGATGCTCCCTCTTTTCATCACCACATAGCCAATCTTCCACGTCCTAGTTGACTCCCCGAGATCAGTTTTCTGTTTGGTCCAGCGCACGTCCTTTTGAAGTTGTTATTTATTCCTTACCAGGTGCCTAGGTTCATTAGCCAATTCCATTAAAGCTTTGGTTGGAGAGACACTTTCATTTGAAGCCCTCAAGCATGGGGTTTTTGATGACTGGGTTCTCCTGCTCTGAAATAATTACTGTTTTTAGGTGCTGAACTTTCTCATGTTTGTCTCTCCTCCCAGACAGCCCTTTCTTTGATCCTTTCTAGAAAGACTTGCCTAGTGGTTTAGCAATGCCAGCGGGTCTTAAAAGGAAATAAACCCTTGACTACTGACGCTGAAAAAAGGCGTTCAAAGATGCTTTGGCCCAAATCCTCCCTTGAATTCAGATGAGGTCACTGTTTTTTAAAATAAGCCCTGCAGATGTTAGTATTAGTAATAATAGCAATGAGAGATAAAAATTAAGAACATCTATTGTGTTTTGTGCCCCGGCATCACTGTCAGGGAAGTCTTGGATTGCTCACCACAAGGTCAGCGGTTCAAACCCACTTGGGGGAGAAACGTAAGGCTACCTGCTTCTGTGAGGATTCACGTCTCACAAACCCTAGAGGGTAGCCGCGACTCGATAGCAGAATGTTTCTCATGTGTTTCATCACTCGAGAAGAAGTTTTGCTCACATTCCCGGATTTCATAAATCACATTATGTAGAATGAAGCGACTTGGAGAGTAAGAAAACTATTAGACCTGATGTCAGGAGATTCAAATTCGAATCAGCTGAGGATGTTGATTATGTCAATTCTGTTATTACTTTAGATACATTGCTTCACCTTTCTGAACCTGTTTCCTCATCTGTAAAATGTGATCAACGAGGCTCCGTAACATGGTTGTTATGAGACAAAGAATCTAAATGGTTTTTCAGAACTTCAAAGTGTGGAAACTGTTAAGATACCATCATTTTTAATTCAACTTTAAAAAAAATGTTTTTATTGTTTGTGAGCAACGACATTATTTAAGGAGCGATTTTTTTTCAAAAACTGAGAAATTAGAACAAATTATGCCAACTATACAGAGTGCCAATTGAATTCACAGTGACAAGCTCAATATATCAGAGATGCCATTCAACCATGACTGTCATTAACATAGTTCTGAAATCTCAGGCATGTGTCTGTGTGAATATCTGTCACCACAATCACTCTTTGGGGGGGGGGGGGTTTGTGTGTCCTTTTTTAAGGGAAATTTTGTTCTCTCTCTTTGTTTCCTTATTATGCTTTCTAATTATATGAAGGGTCAATGTTCATTCAGATAGACGATGTTTATTGGCCATGTACCAAGTGCTGCCCAAGATTCTGGAGCGATCCTTATTAGCAAACGTCTTGCCTTCAGGTAGTTTACATTCGACTTGGAGGAGATTGGTTCTGCTAGAGACCATTGAGTCAGTTCTGACTCATAACAACCCTATGCACAACTGAACAAAGCACTACCCGGTGTTGTGCCACCCTCGTTGTTGTAGGTTTGAACCCATTGTAGAAGCTGGTGTGCCTATCTTGTCTTTTTCGAAGACCATGCACTTTACCAAACATAATGTCCTTTTCCAAGGATTGCTCCCTCCCGAAGTTGTCTCCAAAGTACATGAGACGAAGCCTCACTGCCCTCATTTCTAAGGAGCGCCCTTGACTGTGCTTCATTTACAACACAACTGTTTGCTCTCATGACCTCCCCTGGTACTTTCCAGATTCCTCACGAGCACCCTAATGCACACGCATCAGTGGTCTCATTATTCGCTGTCCAGCTTTCACATGCTCGTTGGAGGGGACTTAAAACACCATGTCTTGAATCAGAAGCACATTAATCCTCAGAGTGGCATCTTTGCTCCTTAACACTCTGAAGAGAATTTCTGCAGCAGAATTTCCTATGCCATTTGATTTCTCAACTACGGATTCCATGAGCGTTGACTGTGGATTCACATAAAGTGAAACCTCTGAAAACCTGAATATGCTCTCCCTTTATCATGATAGTCTAACAGACCAGTTGTGAGCATCTTCTCTTTCTTGTGTCAAGGAAAATGGTTGTTGTTGTTGTTGTTAGATGCCATCAAGTTGATTCCTACCCATAGGGAGCCTGTGCACAACAAAACAATGTATGGTCCACACGTTCCTCTACCTGAGTCCCTCGATGGGGCCACTGTATGGACCCATATCCTTGAGGAGCTTCACCTCTTTCACTGCCCTTCTGCTTTACCAAGCACGCTGTCCTTCTCCAGGACTGAGAGCAGTCCTTCTCCTGGCAATAAATCCAAAGAATGGAAGATGAAACCTCACCCTCCTTGCCTCCAAGGAGTACTCTTGTCTTCCTTCTTCCAGCACAGATCAGTTTGTCCTTTTAGCAGTCTATGGTGCGATCAATCTTCTTCTCCAGCACCACAATTCAAATGCAATCCATACTGAGGTCTTAAATCTAGATGGCAACTCAATGAAAGGAAAATACTTCCTGATTTTAAGTCACACAGTATTGCTGTTTTTCCTGTTTGAACGAATGCTTCTTGGTCTATGTATAGGTCTTGCATGAGAACATTTGAGTGTGCAGGGATTCCCATTCTTCACATCGTTAACTATGAGCTCCACAGTCAAATACTTTTCACAGCGAACAAAACACAGGTAAAGTTCTTTCTGGTGTTTTCTACTTCATTCAAGATCGATCTGATCGAAACCTTGATGTTACTCATTCTAAATCTGCTTCTGAATCCAGCTTCAATTTCTGACAGTTTCTTGCCAGTAGACTGCTGCAACTATTTTTGAAATATTTTGCACCTGCTATTAATAGCACTGTCCTGTAATTTCCACCTTTTACTGGGTCACCTTTCTTTGGAAGGGGCACAAATATGGATCCCGTTGGTTGACCAGGTAGTTGCCTTCTAAGTTTCCTGGCATAGACTAATGGGTCCTGCCAGTGGTGTGTCAGTTTGTGGCATGTTTCTTTTGGTATTCCCATCAGTTTCTAGGGCCCTGTTTTTGGTTAATGCTTGGAATTCTTTCAGTATTTTGAGTTTCCAATTGTGTGGTAACTTTAAATGCTTAAATGTCCATTAATTTTTGTTGTCGTTGTTCACCGACTCTGTGTATCCTTTCCAATTATTTTGATGCTTCCTGCATAATTCAGTATTTTGACTATGGAAACCTTCAACACTGTAATTCAAGGCTTGAATTTTGTACTGGATTCTTTCTGTTTGAGGAATGTTGAGCGTGTTTTTCTCCTTATGGGATTTCTAATTCTAGATCTTTGCATGGTTCCTTATAATACATCAATTTGTCTTCTAGAGTTATCTGTTGAAATGTTCTGTTCAGCTCTTTTGTGTCAGCCTTTCTTCTCTTTGCTTTAGCTGCTCTATATTCAAGAACACGTTTCCATTCTTTTCTGTGTTTTTTCTAATGACTTTTGGCTTTCTTTATGTATGATGCTTTTTATATCATCCAACAACACATCCGTTCTACAGTCAATAGTGCTTCATGCCTCACATCTGTTCTTGAGATTGTCTCTAAATTCAGGAAGTGGATACCTAAGGTCATATTTTGGCTCTCATGGACTTCCTCTGATTTTCTTCAGCTTCAACCTAGACTTACATTTAAACAATTGATTCTCTACTTGATTCCTAACTGATGATATTGAGCTTCTCAAGTGTCTCATTCTATAAGTGGAGACAATTTCATTCCCATGTATTGCATCTGTAAGGACATTCCTGTGTACACCTGCACATCTGGGGTTCACATGTATTGCTGAAAAAAAGTATTTACCCTGAAGAAGTCCTTGGTATTGCAAAGTGTCATCACGTGACCTACAGCTGTGTTTCTCCAAATACAGAGCCTTCCTCTTTGCTTCTAACTCTGAATTCCAATTGCCAGAATTCATCAACACATGCTGAATGCATGTTTGAGTAATTTAAGACAGAAGAAGTTGGCAGAATGCTTCAATCTTTTCATCACTACCTTTAGTGATTGCTGCTTATTTGGGGAAGACAGATGGTGAATATAGAGTAAATAGTCAAGTCTGACAATGATAATATTCATTGTAGAGAAAGGAAACAAAAAGAAAGGTAGCCATACAGGGAGCTCTTGAGGATAAATAATGAAACATACGACAACTGACCAGAAGCAAATAGTTGAAAAGACATGGAGATACTTGGGGATGCACGGAGCAGCTAGGCAGGAGGAAGAAGCAAGTGAAGAGCTTTGAGACATGGTCATACTAGGCATATCTGGAAAATAGTTAGAAAGTTAGTATAACTTCAGCTCAGTGGGGCAGAGGGGGAAATAGGCTATGAGATCGGACATGTAGTGATGCTGGACTTGGGAATCACAGGAAGAAACCTACAAAGTTATGTAGGACCTTGTAAGTTGTTGCGTTCACTTGTTATTTTAGTCTGAGTAAGAATAGAAATCAGCTGAAGGTTTTGAGTGGAGGGGTGCTATCATCTGACTTAGGTTTTAAAATGATCACTTTGGCTACCATGCCAAGAACAAACTGTAGGATAAAGTAGTTAAAGGTGCAGTAGGAACTGCAAGGTTATGGCAGTATACCTTACAGAAGATGAAAGAGGCCTGACCCAGGTTGAACAGAGTCTAGTTGATGGTTAGTGGATTGTGTCAACCAGGATACACTATGTAATCTGGCAACAGAGAAGACTCTAATGTCTTGGTGGGTTACGATAAAAGAATTTATTTCTTCATAAACTATGTGCACTTCACAGAATGGCTGTTGTTTCAGTCATCTTCATCCCTGGACTCAGGATGGAAAAGTAGCATACATCTGAAACTCTGAGAGTTGTAAAAGAGGCATTGACCAAAGCAAGTTACACTACTCTTCTCTAATTCAGTAGAGCATGAATGAAAACCTTTCCACACAAAGAGGAATCTGACGTTACATCATCAACCATAAAGTCAAATCCTGGTTCTACTTTGAAGGCAGAGATGATAGAGTTTACTATGAATTACACCGGATTTGTTGCTGGTGGCACTGTGTTGGAGACGGAGAGCTGTGCGTGGTGCGTGGTGGTTCACATCCACCAGAAGCTCCACAGGAGAAAGACGAGGCTGTCTACTTCTGTAAAAATACACAGTCTTGGAAGCTCTACCCAGGGTAGCCCTGAGTCAGAATCAACTCCACGGCAGTGGCTTTGTTTTGTGTTTTGGTGATTAAAGGAAATGTGTGACAGATGAGTCCAAGGATTTGGCCTAATCAGCTGAAAAAAAAATTAGACATCCATGTACAAAAGTCAAGGATTCAACTGGACACGTGACTCTGAAGTCCTATGATTTGTCCCAAATACGGATCATGCTCAATGTAGGAAAAAGGGAGCATATAAAAATGTGCAGAACAATAAAATACTCATAATAGCCATGCAGAGCTCAGTAGACATTGTCCACCTCCATAAAAGGCAAAGGAAGTATCAGTGGAAAATTCCTAAATTGTGAAGAGTCGACTGTCTCATGGCATTCATATAACAACATCTTTGCACTTGTTTCTGTCTTGGATACCACCCAGTTCCAATCCCTTTATCTCTGGCCTCCATCTGGTCTCTGCTTCTCCTACAGAGGCAGAGCTGGTATTCCGACTACATCTGTTCTCTTTTCTACACCAATCTATCTTCAGTTATTTCACGTATTCATAACCATAACCCAGGGCTCTCTGAGTATAAAATCCAAACTCTCTACCATTCCAGAGGATCTTAATCTCTCTCATCATTAAAAACAAAACCCATTCCCTTAGAATATTAGTTTTGTGATTAGACTAGTACAAGGATTCGCAATATGCCTGATACACTCTGAAATACAAATAAGCCCCAAATGTTTAATCATTGACCTTTAGATATGGATGAGCTGGAGCTTGTATAGTGTGATGACTAATTTTATACAAGAAGTCCCTCTGGAGCATTCTGAACAGTCTCTAAGTACTTTAATGGAGAAGTACAGAGTTGCCATTGAGTAGATTCTGACTTCTGGTGATGTCTTGTAAAACTGTGCTCTGTAGAGTCTTCAGCGTCTGATTTTATAGAAGCAGATCTCTGGATCGTTCTTTTGAGACACCTCTGGGTGGATTTTAAGCTTCAATCTTTCAGTTAGCAGCTAAGCACATTAGCTGTTTGGACTACCTAGGGATTGCACTGTTATACTCAGCCCAAATTCAAGAACCAATTCCCAACACTTGCTGTACAACAAACGCTATGCTAGCTATTATGGATGATACCGAGGTAATAAAGACCTTTTCTCTGCCCTTGGACACATCTTCCATTTGGAAGTAGCTCCACTTGAAAACTCCTTTTTAAATATGCTTACAAAAATTCATCTCCATGCCGCTTCTACTCACTGATCTCTTTGAAATCCATTAATAGCCAGAGTGAAAAGGTTTGTGTGAGAGAGTTTTCTCTCCACAATCATGCCAGTTCTTTAACAAAAGCAGGGGATTTAGCAGCCTGATGAGTCTTAGTCCAGGCCGAGAGATGTGTCACATTTACTTATGCACAGAGCCACAGTGCAGGAAACCATCATACAAGTGTCCATGGATCATCTTATTGTGCATACCCAATGCAGCCTAGTTGGAAAGCGACCAAGAACATTCAATGTCCTGGCTTGGTTTTCTGCTTATTTCTGTTCTTTGCACTTTGTACTTGATGCACACCACCATCTTGTTTTTATAGGCATTAAGTAGCCTGAGGATCTGTAATCTAAAGATTGATTTGGATTTGGATTTGGATTTGGATAAGGACAGAAACTCAGGTGAGCATATCCAAAAACCAAAACCGTTCTTTTTGAGTTGACTGCAACTCATGGCGACTGCATGTGTGTGTGTGAGTAGAATGTGCCTGAGATAGTTGAAGTTTATTGTGCCAACCTGGCCAATAAACACATGTTGGGTTAATTGAAGGACGGAGGGATAAATGGCTCTGTGAGCCTCGCCTTTTTATTTCTCGGATCCCTTTCTTTCTGATGGTTGGACCAGGGTGCAGTTGCCTTAGCCAGTTCCCTGCTTCAGCTGGCAAGGATCGCTTCCTGCAATACATCCCCAAGGAGAAGCTGCATGGGCCTACTCCGATACAGCCTGGGTGCTGGAGCAGCCGTGTGGAGACCCCTGCCAGCACTGAGATGCTTACACATTAATTCACTGATTTGACTTTCCTCCTGCAGTCGGCATCATAGTGTGTGTTTTGTGAGATGGAGGAGGACTTTGTGGATTGTTGTCAGACATAGGGGTTAATGTTGGACTTGTGGGCTTGGGCAGCACTGGGTTGGGATATTTTCTTGATGTGCACTTAACCTTTATGTAAAACTCTCTCTTATACATGAGTTTCTGTGCATTTGTTTCTCTAAAGTACCCAGACTCACACAGTGAGTGCTCTTTAGAGTTTTTCTGCTTTGTTTTGTTTTTAATTTTTTAATGGATTGAATTATGTTCCTTTCAAATATATACTATGAATTCTCACTACTATTCTCGTGGCTATCGCCTCATTGGGAATGAGTTTTATTTGCTTTGTTTATGAGACAGTATTGGTATAATGGGTGTTTGAAATCCATCTCCTCTGAGATGTAAAAGAGCAGATTAAACAAGAAGGCAAAGATGGAAAGAGAGACGCAACACCACAGGAAGACCACTGGGGAACCTAGGAGCAGACGCTGCAGAGAGACGAAGACCGCTCCCCAGCGTCAACACTGAGAGAGCCTTCTCTAGGGTGGGTGCCCTGAGTTGTGACGCCGAAACAATGAGCAAATAATTTTCGGTTTGTTAAAGCCATCCGCGTGTAGTCTTTCTGCCACAGCAGCTCTAAATAACACGTTTTTAATGTATGATTTCTTTATCTTTAAGTAGGCTGCCAAGCCTTTATTCTGAGACACTTCTAGGTAAACTTGAACTATTGACTTGTTGGTTAGGAGTCTAGGGACTGTTTGTTCTACCCAGGGACAAATGGGTGACTACATTAAGATTTCACGTTAGCTCCACTATGCTAACATAGTTAAACATCCTGAGTCACTCAAAGCTGACATATTGGTGTAGTTGCTCATGTCCCACGATTTTGTTTTGTTTTAGTAGATATGTATGTTGTTGCTGTTAGGTGGCACCCAGTTGGTGCCAACTCATAGTGACTCTAGGGACACTAGAACAAAGTGTACTCCATTTCTCTGCTATCCTTATAATTATTGCTCTGCATGGGCCCATTGTTATAGGCCCTGGGCTAATCCACCGCATTGAGGGTTTTTCTCTTTTGTCTGTATCTCTGCTATACCGAGTGTGATGTCCATCTTCAGGGATTGGTCTCACCGGGTAATAAGTTCAAACTATGTGAGATGAAGCCTTGCCATCCTCATTACTAAGGAGCATTCTGCATGTACGTCTTCCAAGAAATACTTGTTCATTCTTCTAGAAGTCCGTGGTATATTGAAATTTCTTTGCTAACATCATAACTTAAAGGCATCATTTTGGGTAAGTATTCCTTAATTTATTTCCAGCTTCCACATGCATATGATTTGATTGAAAACATCATGGTTTGGGTAAGGTACGCCTGAGCCCTCAAAGTGATGTCCTTGTTTTTCAACTTTTTAGAAATATATTTAGCAGCAGATTTATGTTGTTCTATAAGTATGGTTTCTTCAAGATCTTCAATGGAAAGGCGCCACTGGGGTAAATCAGAATATTAGTATGCCCAACTTTTCTGTCAGTATTTGAAAATGCTTCAAAGCTATGCATAAAGTTTTCAGCGGCTTCTTCCTCCAAAGTGGGAAGTCAAGTCCCTGTTATTGGAAGAACTGTTGGACTGAGTAAGGCCCGATTACCGTTTAGAAGCAAGGATGGCAAGACTTTGTCTTAAATAAGAGACCAGTCCCTGGAGAAGAACATCATGTTTGGTAAATGCTTTTTGATAATTAAACATTTTTTGTTGGTATGTTACCCCAAGTCCGACCACCTGCAACTTCTCGTGGCGCTATCTCTATTGCAAAAGGTCACGTGGAATTGACTTAACAATCGTAGTCCCTTCTATGGAACAGCTTCAGCTTGAGTCCATTCCTTCTAGTTAGGTCAAGGTCTAATACCTAGTGAGCATAACGTCTAACAACCAGAAGATACTCCAAACATTATGTCTCTTCCTCAGTCATTCACTCTTTTGCTCAGGACTCAGCTCCATTGAACCACTATTGGTCCGCTGTTCTGAGAGGCCTTGGGTATAAACAGCCAAACGGAGCACAATATCCAGGGTCGCGGTAATAGTTATGGATTAAAGTCATAACTCTGGGTACATTGAGAACCTATTTTCAGGGCTCTGAAGTAGACCCGACTTTGACACTCCAGGATCCTAATATTAACAAGATGCCCAGTTTGCACTAAAATGGCACCCTTGTTTAGAGACTAGCTGAACAAGCGGTAGTTGATACACCCAGGCATCGATGCATACACATGGGTGCGTTTTTACATCGCACCAAATGAGAAGCCTTTATCCTTGTACAAGAAGCAGAGGTGTATCTGAGAACACACTAAAGCAAGGGCTGCGATACCCGACAGTCCTTCACATCCTGTCTTCACCAGGTGTGCCCATATGCTCTATCCCCCTGGACTATAATTGTAATCCAGGGGTGACATCATCTCCTCAGGGTTTTCGTTAGGGTAACAGGGTGAGCGATCTAATATAGTGCATGGTGCATAAAAGATGCTAAACGTATGGTTTTTCACATTATGAGATGTTTTAAAAAGCATTATCCCATGACATATCGTATTCACTGGGTCTAATTTTCCTTTGAGCACCACCACGCATGTGCACATTCATTCTGTTCCAGGGAGAAGACAAAGGGTTTAGAGGAGATTGGACAACCTTACACTTGGAAAGCTCTTTGTTACACCAAGTTTCATGGTTCGTGCTTCCTCTTCTCCACCTGATAAAAGCCTTCAGGTTGAACTAAATGATCGCTGTTCTTCTTCCCATCTATTACTCCTGTACAGTTTAAAACTGATTTTTATTACATTCTTGAGGGAGAAGGTGAGGAGACACTAACCTGCTGCCTTCAGCACCTCATCTGTCCTAGGGATTCTGGTGAACACTCTATCTTAGATTGCTCGAGCGACCATGACAAAATATGACTTGCAGGTGGCTTAGAAGAATAGAAATGTATCATTCGCAGGCCTTGAGGCTAGACACGCAGCTTCAGGGTACGGACATGGCTGTGCTGTCAGTTCTGGTCCTAGGAGATCCCTCTTTGTCTCCTTTGGGTTTTGTAGCCCAGGGCATTTCTTGATATGCCTTGTTCTGGGATGCAGTTGCCCCCTTTGTTACATGATGTGTGTCCTTTGGCTCTGTGCGATTCCCTTTGTAATAAAACTACCCAGAGGGAGTAGGATTAAATGTTTACCTGGTACTAAATTACCTGGTATTTCAGGAATTTCATGATTAATATCTGTAAAATTACTTTCAAACAAGTCATATTTACAGAAACACGGAGGTAGTACTCCAAAATATCTTTAGGAGAACACAATTCCATCCATCACACACTCTCTGTCTGCTAACATTGTATGCTCACCGGCCACTCTGCAGAAGGGACTATGTGTGTGTGGGGGGGTGGTGGTGGTGGGGGTGGTGGTTGTTATTACTCCTTTCTCAGAGAAAGATGGAGAAAGTCATAAATAAAAAGCCAAGCTTGTTGTTATCAAATTAATTCCATCTCAGAGTTATCCTCTTGGACGGAGTAGAACTGTTCCACAGAATTTTTGAGACAATCTTTCTTTGTGTAAGCAGATTGCCGCATCATTCTCTCCCAACTTTGAATTTCCACCCTCAGGATTTGCAGCCAAGTACTTAACCACAACTCTACCAGTGCCCTGTGGCTTAGTGACCAAAGAAATTGGTCAAAACCCTCATGGATAGTAAGTGTCAGAATTCCCAAAGGTCTATATGGTTCCAAAGTGCCTTTTCTGCCAAAAGCATCATTCTGAGTGTCCAGACACCACGCTGCGTGCCCAAGAGTTTCACCAATATAAAATCATGTGTTGATTCCACTTTCTGCAAGAATTATCTGCCTTTATTTCAGAATAAACCATTTGTAACTTTAGCTGATTCATCTTTTTTTTTTGAGGACTTGGAACTTCTGGATCTATATATTTATTACCTTTGGGATAATATCAAAATAATCTCCATGAGGGATCCTCTGGTCGAGGTGACTAAGATCAAACTGGTCTGGGCACCCCAAGCAGAAAAACCTCTCTTTGCCGTCGCCACTGGGGCTCACAGGCAGCCTTAAGAGAAAAGTTCCCTAATTGAAAGTTATTCCACACACGGCACCTGTGGATGGCAGGAAGAGAATCTGAGACTGGGAGCATTTAAACTAGCAAACCTTTGAAGAGCCTTTCCTGGTTTCTTTTGACTCCAGATCTGGCTGTTCATTTGCATAGCCCAATGGGGGAAAAATGTATATGTGAGGCCACTTGTTCGAAAGCTAAGAAGAATGAAACCATATGCAGGGGTCCCTCTGAATCCTGGGGGACTGCACAGGTCACAGGCTCACGATGCCAGCCCAGCAGTGACTCCATGGAGATGCCTTGTGGCATATTTACCAAATGAATGAAGACGAGGGAAAATACCAGTGTGTTAAACTTCTTAGCATTCAGATAGACATAATTGCAATTCTAGTGCAACATTGAGCACTGAACCTACCAACGAAGGAGGTACCCACAAGATCAGAGCATCAGTTTCTTCATCCTGTAGATGAGAGAAATGCTACTTGCATCACACTTCGATAGAGAATTAACTGAGGATGAAAGGAAAATAACTGTGGCATACCAGCTGGCACTCAGTAAAATGTTCCTCTTCTCTGTTTTCCGATTCCCACCCTGCATTCTTCCTCAATATGTCCAAAGCACATGGCAAAAGTATGGTGGTGAGGACACTGCAGATGAAGGTCCATTAGCCTGCTGGAAAACTGTACGTATTTCCTTGCCTCATGTAAAATCATTACCAAATATAGTCACTTGGCACTGAGAAGACACTCTACTTGTTTAAAAAGTGTGCAGTTGATCATTTTTGTCCTAAATTTATATGAGGACATGGACGTAAAGAAAGAAACATTTCTCCTGGGAGAGATATTGAGGCTGAACAGGTGTAAGAGGAGGATTGGGGCTTGAGGGTGGGGTGGGAATTCATTGACTCAATGCTAGCTATGCTGGAAGGCATCTACACCTGAAAGACAAGATCAAAAACACTGTCCCTGGGAGAAGAATGCCTTGCTCGGTGTCCGAAGGTGTACAGCTTGCTTGTCTGAAGATGTGCTGGCTAGACAACTGCAAGGACAGCGCCTCCTAGGGGCCATGGCCAGAACAGAGCACGGAGAAGTTAAAGCACAGTCAGCCTTGGCTTGAATCCTGACCTTGGCCACTCCCTTGTTGTGTATCCCTGCCTAACACTTCACGTGTTGGTGCCTCCCATTTCACATATGTAAACTGGGATTAAAAATAATATTATCTACTTCATAGGTTCCTCTACTATGGGAATTAAGCTAATATCTGTCAAGGACTTATACTGATACGTGGGCAAGCATTCATGTCCCACATATGAACTACCATGGCCATCATCAGCCCCATCATCACATGCAAGAGCGCGAGCACAGTTTTTCCTTGGTAGAGGAATGGATCAGACCTCTGCACACCATTCCAGTTCTAGGACTCTCTGATTGTGTGCAATTTTTGGTAACATTCTAGGAATATTTTCCCAAAGTGCTGTTAGTTGAAATAGTTAAAATGTAGATAAACCACGAGAAAGCCTTCGATCTTGTTTTTGGTCTTCAACAGACCAGAAAAGAATGAAAATTGCTCCTACGTACTACACGCTCATTGCTCTTCTTCTATGGAAAATCTCTCACCTTATCAGAAAACCTCAGGTAATGTCTATATTTATAAATCTCACCTCTTAATTTTTCCAAAGACCTTTCAGAGTTCCAGGACATGTCTGAAAGGTCCCATTACTTTTGCATCTGTGATCACGCTTTCCTGGAGGAAATGAGAGATCACCAACTATGCTTATGTTAATCTACGTGTTCATCCTCCAAGCTGCATGAGTGAACTAGAGAAAGCGCACAACATAAGCAGGGTGCACGGAACTTCAGGACTGGGATACACAGCCCCTTTACCCACTGTAAACCCTTGAGAATGTCACTGGCATCTTCTGAGCCTCAGTGTCTTCACTTGTCAAATGAAGGGTTCGGCCCACACCTGGGGCACTTAAAATGTGGTCCCAAGGCCATCCATGAAAGATGAAATCTTGGCAACTTCAATGTTTTCTTCACTTATAATGTTGCTTATTGGATATTGGTCCAGTGGTGAGGATTTTTGCTTTTCGATTCATGCTGACTCAGCACGAAGACTGTGTTATTTGCATATCACAGGTGGTTGATGAGTCTTCCTCCAATCCTGATATATGAAAGGGTACCCCCCCCAAAACCGATGCTCATTTGGTTTGATTTATTTTGTTTTATGTGAAGAGGACAGTGCATTTGGAGTTCATTCCACCAGTTCAGGGTGTTAATCAAACTTTCTATTTAAAGGTTCTGAAAAGACTGCATATCAGTGTGTAACAAAAAAGACCAGATATGTTGCAGATGGGGGGCTGGTTTTGCCATGACAACAAAGCACCTGCTCACACAGCCATCACAGTGTGCCAGTTTGTGGAAAAAACAGCATATGCCTCTCCTGACCCCTACACCTGACTCACCTGACCTCGCTCTGTGCAACTTTGTTTGGTTTCTGCAAACAAAGAGGGACATAATGAATGAAGAGGGATTTAGAAGGGACATCGAAGAGGTGAAGAAAAAAACGAGGGAGGTGCTGTCATCCATCCAAACAGATGAGTTTGGAACATTTTTCCAAGAACAGAATTGCAGATTTAAACAAACGTATTATGTATAATGGAGAGTACTTTGAAGGTGAGGATGTTGTTTGGTTAAAAATAAAATATTAAATATATAGCTTTGTAAATAAATTCTGGTTTGGGGGGTACCCCCTCATATATAAGAAACGTTCAAGAGTCCCGAAATTACAGTGATGAACCCCCAGCTGCCATCTCTATGGTCCATGGGAGAAAAGACCTGTGTGTGCCCCTATAAGGGTTACAGTGGCAGAAACCCGGCGGGCAGTTCTACCCTGTCTTCTAGGGTCATTACAAGTTGGAATTGACTCAAAGGCAAATTACCATGAAAACAGGGTATTTTCAAGTTCCCAGATCTCTGCCAACAGGATCTCATAGAAACCCTGGATATTATAGGGGGTACTGAGAAGGGCCTACAAAGTGACAGGTCTAACGTCCTCATTCTGAGTGAGGGGATTGAACTACAGGTCTGAGAAGCCAAGACCTCTTGGCTAAGTTGTAGCTGAGTGAGAAAGGATGCCTAGGCCAGGGTGTTTTCCATTATATCATTCCAATTTTCTCCCTTAAATAAAAAAATAATATTTCTCCTGTATTCCATTGCCTCTTGGAAAACAAAATTAAAATAAATGGTTTTCATCATAATAGCACCACTTTACATCACATAGATCCAATAAGCTGCTATGAAACATAACTGGCACTAGAGATAATAGTAATTTATGTTATGTCATATTGCCTTGTTTACAGTGATATTTGGAGTGTTTATAGAATTAAGAATTCCCTTCCCATATTTCACTTCTGTTTCACTGGCCTGTCTTGTCTATGAAATTTAAAATGGCATCCAACATTGAAAATTAAGCTGTAGCCACTCACTGGGGATGCGAGATGGGCAGATTGATACTGAGCAGACCCCAACATGGCACTCAGCAGCAGTCTGGTTCTGAGAAATAATCAAGAGCTTGCTTGCCCATTGTTACCCAAATCAAAGGAGCCCTGCTGGTGCATTGGGTTAAGCACAGGACTGCTAACGACGTCTAAGATTAAACCTCACCAGCTGTTCTACAAGATGAGATGGCCTGCTCCATTAAAGATCTATACTTTCAGAAAGCCTATGAAACTGTTCTACGTTGTCCTGTAGGATTGCGCTGAGCTGGAATTGACTCAATGACAGTGAGTAGCACTCGCCAAAGCAAACATCCCTCTAAAGATCAGCCCGACTCCTAATTAGTTTCCTTAACCACCCTTCTGCCTCCAGCCCCCAGGAAATGAGTTTGTAAGGAGACCCTGGGTATCTGACAGCGGATAGAAAAGCTGAATTAAGCCCTCGAGATAGATTTATTTCCCCGTTGCAGCAGCCAAATCAAAATCAAACCAGCTTCCATCAAGTTGATTCTGACTCATGGTGCTCTATGAGTTGCCACATAGAACATCTCGAAAGCGTTTTCTATACTGTGACATTTTACAAACCGATTGTCCGGCTATTTGTCTAAGGCATCATTGGGCGAGTTCCAAACACCAGTCTTTCAATCAGTAGTCAAGAACTTAAACGTGTGAACCCACAGGAAAACCCAGCGAGGGAAACCCACTACCCTTTAGTTGCGTCTTACTCATTACAACCCTGTATAGGCAAATGTGGTTAGTGAAGCATCCAGAGATGAGTGATGGTGGGACGCCATTACATTGGACTTAAAGCACTATTAAACCCAGGTGGAAGACCCACCTGAAGCTGGCAAGGAAGGAGAAGCAAACAAATGAAATCAAACCTGTTGCCAAGGAGTTGATTCCAACTGATGGGGACTACATACCATACCTCGTAGGACTCTTCTCCAAACTTTTCCTTGGCTATAAACTTTATTTATGGAAGCAGATTTCCAGAACTGTCTTCTGAAACCCTGCTGGCTGAGCTCAAACTGCTAACTTTCAGGCTCCTGCCGATGCCATTGTCAGATGCAGTTGAAGTAGCGCTGTCCTACAGCAAGCCCGGGCACAGCACAAGGAGACACTGCCAGTTCCCGCACCATCCGCACAATCACAGGCGCAAACCATGGGTGCCAAATAGCTGTCTCTCGCCTTTAGCCTTTGAGTCCAGTTGATGACCCCCATTGACTGAACTCAATCCAGAGCCCGAATACTAGGATCCTAACAATTCCATATACCATATTGTGAAGGGAAAGGCATTTACCAAATTCAGATGGTTTCAAACAGGAAAGCCTGACACACACCACAGGAAATGAAGGGAAAGCAATGAATCTTTCTCATACTCCTGTGCTGAAAGCTCCAAACAATTACAGATCCCATCTCAAATACACAATACCATGCCCCTGTGTCACGAAGGACACAGAGCAAGGATACCTGTAGTGCAGACACTCCTCCTGCCCCACCCTTCCGCAGACTTGAAGCCCCTCCAACTCTGTACAATGCTCGTGATGTGGCCGTTGGTTGGTTGGTTGGTTGTTGGGTTTCTTTCTCTTGATTTGGAAAAGAACTACTATCTTGCTTTTCTAGGCATGGAAAATGGGCCCCAGGAACGAGTGATAGGCTGACTTGCCAATGGCCAGACAGCTAGTGGAGTGGCTAGAGGCCAGAAATGTTCACCTCCGTGATATGAACTTGCAATTGGTAATGAAAGAGAGACAGGCAGGAAAAAACGAAATCTCTTTGGAGAGAAAGAAGGGATCCAACTGCCTCTCCGGGCATTGAGATAGCAAACTTAATTCCTTTTAATCTTGCAAAGCAAACTCAAGATATGTAGACAGGGGAGGGGAGGTAGAGAAAGAAAGAGAGATGTGCTAGTTGAGGACCTGGGAGAACTGTGCAGTGATAAGAAGGCTGATGCCTGGTGGAGGCAGAAGCAGCAGGGACAGCAGTGAGATAAGCGCCTGCATTTCTCTAATAGAGATTCTTCTCCAATTCTAAGAAAAGTTCTATCTCAGGAGCCTGTCAGAGGAAATATCCTTCATCTCTGAGGACAAGTGGGGAGAGGGAAAAAAGGAATGAAGTTGGAGGCACGTCGTCGTGGGCAGAATGGAGGGGTCCTTCACAAGGTATTCTTGGCCCTGTGGGTTACCTTTCTCACTGACCACCATTTGCCCTTCCTCCAGCTCAAAGGGAGTACAAAGATGGATGATTGCATCGCAGATTCAGTACTTTGCTGTTCAAAAGAAATACTTCTGTGATCAACAAAGAATATAACCATAATCATGATTTCTTTAAAAAGCTGCATTTTTTGGAAAATACTTGGATGGGAAATTGCTCACAGTTGGACTTCTGTCAGAAGGTATGAAGGATCACCTGTCTTGTAAGGGTTTCACATTCAACTGGACCTTGTCATACAAAAGTCAAGAGGCAGACAACCTTCAGCTCTGGGAATGAACTTGCCTCCAAGGCTCAATATGCTGTCAAACAATATATAGGTCTCTAAGGAAAGCAATAATGCTTTAGAATAATCCACGATTTGTGATTACAGAGGAAGCCCTTACCTTTAACAAACCAGAAGGAATAGAAGCAGGAAACACAGAGAGGAAGTGGGATACGTGAGAGTAAATTGGGGGTATTGTAGTAAAAGAGATGAAACAAAATGTGCACGAATTGTGAACAGAAAAGCAACCTGTTCTGTAAACTTTTACCCAATTTTCAGTAAAAAAAAGTATATTTCTTAAAAGGTGATAGCCTTGAACGTGATATGGAGCAGTCCTACTCTGCTCGTGGGGGGGGGGGGACAGGGGGGCTGCCATTGCCACGGGACAGATTCAACTGAAAGAAAGCAAACGACAGTTGCATAGTTGAACCAAGATATACAAATACGTAAAAGGGCATCAAAAAGTGCATGGAAAGTATTCATTATCGATTCATGTCATTTCACCGTGAACTTTTTGAAGTCTCTCTCATATATATATATATATATATATATATATATATATATATATATATATATATATGTGTGTATATATATATACACATATATATATGACTTGGGTAAGTCTCAGTCGCAAGTCTCAGTCTCTCTCTTTATATATATAATATATATTTCATGTCATATGTATCAGCAAGCTCACCCATGGAGCAGGTTTCAGTCTAGCTTCCAGACGAAGAACAGATTATGAAGAAGGAAGAGGGGTCGTCATGTCTGAAAAATTAAACCTATGACTAGCAGTGAGCCTTTGTCTGAAACAGTGCCAGGAAATGGACCTGTCTTGTTGGAAGGCACTCAAAATACAACTGGGGAAGCACAACCTCCTCCGAGTACATTGACCCTAATGCCTTGGATGGAGCACAGCTTCCAGAATCTGTATTTGCTCATGTGTCTCTACTCGAAATGAGAAGAAATAGATGCAAATATCCGTTACAACCAGAGCATGAAAGTGTAAATCTATGAAAACTGGAAGTTGTCAAATATGAAATGGAACCCATTAAGAATATTACCGTAGGTATTAATGGGCTGAAATGGACTGGTATGGGCCATTTTAATCTGATCTTTAAGTGATTTGCTATGCCAGAATAGACAAATTGAAGAGGAATAATGTCACATTTATTTTCCAAAAGAATATGTGAGCATCTACCTTGAAGTGCAATGCTAGATATGATAGTTTAATATATAGTATATGTCTACACAGGAGACTGGCTAGTGCGGCTATTATTCAAATTTATGCACCAAACTTAGTGATAAAGAATTTAAAGAATTCTACCAACTTCTTCAGATTGAAGTTAAACAAGAATGCAGTCAGCATGCATTGATAAGTACTGGTGATTAAAATGTAAGATTTGGGAACAAAGAGGATGGAACAATAGTTCAAAAATATGGCCTTGGGAATAGAAACAAAGTAGGAGATTGCATGATAGAATTTTGAAAGAGCAGTAGCTTCTTCATTACAAATACTTTTTTCAACAACACAAACATGGATCTCACCAGGTGGAATAAGCAGGAATCAAATTGATTGATTATAACTGTGGGAAAAGACAAAGGAGAATCTCGATATTATCAGTGAAAAGAAGGTCAAGGATGACTGCGGAACAGACCATCAATTGCTTATATGAAAGGTCAAGTTGAAGCTCAAGAAAATTACAGAAAATTTTTGAGAATCAATAGACAACCTTGAGTACATCTCACCTAAATTAAAAAAAAACATTTCAAGGACAGATTTGACACTCTCAACACTAAGGCCCCAAGAGCTGATGAGTTTTGGGGTGACATCAAGAATAATAAATACACACGCACAGCAAAGTGTCATGTAAAAGACAGGAAATAGACCCATGGCCCTATGGGGGACAACACTGGAGACACAGTGTCGGGATTGGCCTCGTCTGGCTCCACCACCCAAGGCAAAACACTAAGTGCATTCGGCAGAGGAGGGGGCGGGAGCAGAGCAGGGAGGTTCTGAGGGAGTGCCAAGGATAGACTTTGGGTCCAGGGCATGGCACCCCATTGGATTCGACTGCAGGAAACTCCTAAAAATCAACAAACAGACCTTGAACTATTTACAGGTTTTTCTTTTATTATTTTTTAAATAATTAATTTTTGTCATTGTTTTTTGTTGTCATTTTGTTTTCTTTTGTTGCTTTGTTTTGCTTGTCTTGTTTTTTTTTAACATTTTATTAGGGACTCATACAACTCTTATGACAATCCATACATATACATACATTAATTGTATAAAGCACATCTGTACATTCTTTGCCTTAATGCATTTGCTCTCCACGTAAGCCCCTTGCATCAAGTCCTCTTTTTTCCCTCCCTCCCAACTCTATTATTTTTCTTTAGTCTTTAGTCTGTTTCCTATATTTCTATTCCTAAGTTTTATTATTTCTTTTTCTGGTGGCTCTAGGCCTATTTTGCTCCTCTTTTTCTCATTTTTGGAGATGCTAAGCTAAGATGCTGATCTTGGCTCTTTCTTCTTTTTGAGGTGTATGTTTATTGCTCTACGTTGCTGTCAGAGTATCCCAATGTTTTAGATTATTGTGTTTTAATTCTTGATTCAAGGAATGTGTAATCTCATTTTAATTTATTCCATTACCCTATCGTTTTCAAACTGCATGTTGTTCAACATTCCTGTATTTTAATTTTTGCTTCATCTTCTTTTCATTATTTCTCATTTTATAGCATTATGATCTGAGAAGATGCTTTGTATTACTCCATATTTTTCAATTTATTGAGGCTTACTGTATGGACTAAGATATGGTCAATTTTTGGCAAACACCCCTTATGCATAGGAAATATACCTATTATTTTTGTGGAGTAGAGTGTTCGGTATAGAAATAGGTTGGTTTGATTTTATTGTTTTTATCTTTTGTGTTTTTTTAATTTCTTTCTAATTTTGCCCTTCATCAAAATTGGTGTATTAAAGTTGTATACTATTACTGTTAAATAGCCTATTTCTCTCTCAGTTCTCTGAGGCCTTAATTTATGTATTTTGAGATTATTTCGTTAGGTGCATACTAAGTATCATTTACATTAATCATTATACAATGCTCTTCTTTGTCTTTCATGATGGTTTTTGCCTTTAAGTTCTTTTATCAGAAATTAATATTGTCACTCTTTCTCTTTTTTATTTGTAAACAGAAATTAATATTGTCACTCTCCTTTTTATTTCCCATCCCATAATTGTTGTCTATTTTTGTTTCAATGGCAAGATATGTCTATTATCAACAATACTCTTTGGGTGATTTCTGCTTTCTTGTACCTTCTGGTACTCAGTTAATCCATTTTGTTGTTGCTAGGTGCCATTGAGTTGACTCCAACCCATAGCAACTCTATGCACAACTTGCCCACCACTTGTCTGTCAGTACGTTGTACTGTGGTGACATGTGTTGCTGTGATGCTGGAAGCTGGCATTTGAAATACCAGCAGGGTCAGCCAGAAGGAACAAGTTTCAGCAGAGCTTCCAGACCAAGAACAGACAACAAAGCAAGACTCAGCAACCTACTCCAGAGAAAGAAGCCGCTGAAAACCTTATGAACAGCTTCTAAGTACTTTCAAATACCGAAAGCTTAGACAAAGGCAGCAGATCAATGTCAAGGCTACTGCCAGCTGCTGTGCTCCTCAGACCTGAGGGCATGTGAAATGCACCTTAAAAGGAGCTGATTTCTTGGAGGGAAGTCAGCCAGGATGACATGAAATGAGTTGGGTAGAGCCTGTGGCAGTGGATCCTTCGGGGTCTTCATTTGCTGGCTGAGCACAAGTCAAGGTGAAAGAAACCACTGCAGAAATCTACTAACAATTGGACTTCTGAATGTTCAAAGTATGAATTGAGGAAAATTTGAAGTTGTCAAGAATGAAATGTAACACATGAAGATCTATATTCTTGGCATTAGTTAGCTGAAATGAACTCGTGTTGGACATTTTGAATCAGAAAATCATATGATTTACTATGCCGGGAATAACACAATCAAGAAAAATAGCTTGCCATTCATTATCAGAAAAGATCTTACTAAATCCATCATGAAGTACAATGCTATCTGTGATTGGATTATATCTGTCCACCTTCAAGGAAATCCAAACAATAGAACTATTATTATTCTTTATGTACCAACCACAAACTGCTACTTTCTTTTTTCACATGCATATCTGTGATTTTGCTTGTAGAGTTCCTTATAATTTTCATCATTGCTTTGGATTTTGTTTATCTATATAATTGAGTATAAGCCAACCTGAATATCTACCAGGGCACCTAATCTTACCACAAAAACTGCATTAAAATGTGCTGAAAATTTGGCTTATACTCGTGTTTACATGGTACCTGATTTTTATGATTTTCAATGTTATTATGAAATAGTTCATCCATTTTTTGAAGCTTCTCTGTAATTTACTTTAAGTTTTCTTAAGTTTAACACCTTCTGTACTATCTTGAAGTCTACTTGATCCCTCTCCATTTGGAAGTTAAGTATGTCATCCCATTTTTACCTTGTAATGACCTTTGTTACAAATTGATCTATCTTTAAGTGTGTTTTACATTAGATACTTCCATATATGGGTTAGCTTCTAGGTGGTGTTGTCATGTATGTTAATTTTCAGTTTTTGTACACTGTTATTTTTGTTTGAAAAACTCCCTTTAGTGTTTTGCGTAAAATTGCTCTGTTTGTCTTAATTGTCTAAATTTTGTTGTATTTGAGGGAAATGCTTGCTGAGCATGTGATTCTTGTCTAACTTTCCTCCTTCCCCCTCCCCCCAAGAATTGTATATATGTCATCCCATTGCCTTTTTGCCTGCATGGTTTCTACTGATAATCAGAACTTGGTTTTACTGTGTCCCTTTTTGGAGCCTTTTTGTTTTTCTCAGTTGCTCTCACAATTCTTTTCTTGCCTGGGTTTTTGGAAAGTGTTATAAAATACATTTTGATATTTCCTTTGGGGGTATATCCTGTTACAGGTTAATTCAGGTTCGTGAAAGCATATCTTATCTTTTATGATCTTAATGATGCTTTCTTCCAATAACCCTTTGACAACTTTCTATGTTTTCTCATTTAGTCTCTTCCTCTTCTGAAATTTTAATCTGCATGATATTTCTCTTGATGGTGTTTCCCATAGTTCTTAGACTTTCTGCAGATTTTTAAAATTTTCATTTAACTTCTCTGATTTTTTTTTTGTGGTAGTAGATTCGTCTTTGAGAGATTTGTCTTCAAGTTCACGCTTTCTGCCTCCCTTTGGGTCCATTCTACACCTTTGCCTTTTCAATATAGTATTCATTCCTGAGCTTTAGGCTTCTATTTGCTGTTTTTGTATGGTTTCTATTTTTTAAAATAAATTTACCCTTGTGTTTTCCCAGAACTTTATTTTTTTTCTCTTTTTCACTTGATTTGAGCTGTAGCTTGCTCACTCTTTTTCTCTTCTCATTGACAAAAACTACCTTTTGGAAAAAAATCCTTATTAAGTAGTTCCAGTGGCATTACTTCCAAAGAAAAGGTTTCTGGCTCTGTCACCTGGTCACTAAGTTGAGCCCTTCTGTATTGCTTCTTCCTGTGAAACAACAGGAACTTCCTGTGAGCTGACATTGTTTGTTGATTCCAAGACTCTGTGAGCTCTATTGCTATTCAGTTGATGAGTGGATGCTGTTGTGACCTTAGGCTCTCCCCTCCTATCTCTGGCAAGTGAGTGTGTTCACAGACCTTTCTTCTCTCTTCAGGCAGCACAACTGATGGCAAATTTTGCTGGTATTGACTGCTATCTGTCAATGATTAAGTGATATAGAAGAAGGTAGTGGACATTGACCACCAGGTATTGCTGCAGTGGGCACTGTTAGGTCTGGGTCACATAGGCACGATTGTTTTCTGGCCACCATCCACCGATGTGTACTTGTCCAGACTGCTATTACAATTGAATTCTTCTTGCAAAGGTTCAAGATGCTGCACTGTGTCGGGTCAGCCAAAAATGCACCCATCTATCCCCTCTGACCGATTTTGTCCTGGTTTTGTTGTTGTTGTTGTTGTTGATGGTATTCAATCCAGCTCTCTATCCTTTCCTCTGAAGCTCAGGGTTCTAGTATTGCATTATTACCTAAATTGTTCCATTGGTCTTTCGGGTCATTTTGGAGAGGGTCTATGTGGCATGTCTGCCTAGGATGCTATCTCACTAGAAGTTGGGATATGTAAACTCTAGAGCTTAGTCTCATTTGTAGGTAATTCGCTGTGAGGATTTAAAATATACAACTTAATCCAAACACCGTGTATGCACATAAACACACTCAAATGCCCATATGTACAAATTTCCAAACAATTGCTATCACACAAATATGCATACAATGGCACATCCCTACTCATTTGCTCATGCAGATCAAAACTCATCTACGTGTTGATTTATCCCTATATAAATCTACATAAGCCCCTCCACATCCATAAGTGTACTCAGACACCAACTGTTAGCTTATATATACACTATTATGTCAATATTATTTCACAAAAATACTCACTTTCTTTGTGACATTCTCATTCTCCCACCCTAGTATGAAAAAAATGACTCACGTACTCTTGCACATCATCACACAAAGAACTACTCTAATAGATGTACATTGCAACCCATAGTCACATACATACATTCTTCTTCTTTTAGGTCACTTATTTCCATTTACACACAGACACACATTACATTCGCACTTTGAAACCTCATGTAAAATACGGCATCTTGTTGTTATGGCAACAGAAATGCTCTCACAGAAAGGACAAGGACACACCGAGACAAAAATCCAGCAATAGCTTTAGCGATGGAGATTGACCATGTGGTAAAACGATTTCTTTCTATTTCTTTTCAAAAATTGATGGTGTCAGACAGGGCCTTCCAAAATTCCTTCTGGATTACCTAAAATTATGCCTTTATCTGCAGCCCTGTGCTCCTTTCTCCCAGTCTCATTGTGATGTGCATCTCACACTAACCTACCTCAACCCTGACATTGCTCATTCTGTGTTTCTTTTCTTTCCAAAGCTATTCTGTATTTCCACACAGCCTCTCTGTTCATCCTGGGTGCTCCTTCACAGAAGATGGACCTGCTCAAATGTCCCCTGCAATCACTACAGGAAATGCCCCGTCTATCATTAACTACCTCCAGTCACTGCCATCTCACCTAAATGCCCAAGATCCTCTAAAGAAATATCTACTTTTGTTTCCACTTCTCTACGTATTGCCATTCAACTATTGAAATCAGGATTAACCTTCATCTATTGATTGTCACTGACCCTGCAGAGAGCACTGTTGATAACGGCAATAGGTCCTTCAGCGTTTTCATTATTTGACTCGCTTTCTCATTAGACCATCAACTTGGGATCTTTCTTTCCTGATTCCCCTTATATGTCTGCCTATACTTTTTGGAGTGTGTTTTTGCAGTGTGATCATTCTCTGTACATCCTTTAGATGTTTTTATTTCACCACAATGCCAGCCATGAGATGATCCACTCTTATTTTTCAACTACTTCTCAGACTTCACCTTTAAGGGCCACCTTTATGCTTATAAACATCTTTGCTGAAGTCTGCACCGAGATATTTTTCAAGCACCTAAATATGGCACTACCACACACACAACTCCCTAAACAAAAACCTGGCCTCCATCACAGATGCTTTCTATTTTGTCTGCACCCAATCTCTTAGCAAGCACTTGAGGGTCTAACTCTGTTCACCTGTCAAATCACTTTTGTATTGCATGCTCTCCTGTCCAGAAAGAATTCATTGACCTGTTTCACCAACTCACCTAGGTAAATCATCTTGGATCTAATCTTCCTGATCACAACGCTTATCAGCATAAAATCCTTCAGCAGATTCCCTTAGTCTACAGAATAAATTGCATATCCAGAACTCTGGTCTGATCTCTGGCTCTGCTGCTCCCTATGTTCACCTATTATTGCTCTCTAGTTCTGACCATTCAGATGTTTCCCTAATTATTCCAGACTGCTTCAGAGCTCCGTGATTTAGTTCATGATGTCTGGAGTATTCTTGTTCTTTGTGCCTTTATTGCTTCAATTTCTTCTTTAATAATTGGCCACAAGGGTCAATTCTTCTTTGAGATGTGTCCTGGCTGTTTCACCCACCCGCTTTCTCTTTTTCTCCTCTGTGACCTCTATTACTGCTATTACAACACTGGAATATTATTAGTGTATGTCTGTACCCATACTAGATTGAAGTTTCAGAAGGGCTTGAGTCCTGTAGATATTGTTGTATTACATGTGCTTAGCTCCTATCATATGACCAGTCAGTTGTGTGTTAACCACTTATTTAGTGCTAAGTGCATGAAGGTTATAAGGCCATCAAATGAGGATAGAAGCCTATTGCTTAGTAATGATATCTGAGCAGTTTCCAGAGCAGCATTGTTAGTTCCCAACCCTTAGACTAAATCCAATAGAAATGTGTTTTTGTTCACTCCACAGGGATTATGAAAACAAGACAAAGGAAAGATGTATGTACACCTCTTCTTTTCTATAGGCTCACTGTTCCCTTTTTCTTTCATATTGAATACTTTTGCATATTCACATATTTTTATAACCTATAAGTTAAGACGTGTCAAATGCAATGTGACATTTGATATCTTGAATGCTACTTCACAATCAATGGGAATTTGAGCAGTGACTGTGGACCAAACAGGATAGGGTCGGGCCTCTCTCTGTTTCTTCCATTGTAAACATGAGAATAATAATAATACCAAACAAACTGCATTGTTATGGCGATTAAATAAGTTAATATATAAAGACATTAAGTGTGTTTTTAGTGTTAGCCATTATATAAATGTGCTATTTTCATAGGAAAGAGGAAATTATTAGCCCAAGACCCAGAATTGAAAAAAAAATTGTTTTACATGTTTAGGGAAAGTTAACAAGTGAGTGGGAATGGAGTATGAAATGAATGGGCATGAAAAGATGTCTGCACCACTGGGTTTGGTTTGTCAACACCCAGCCAAGCACTGAACATCCTTGGATGGGGCAAAACCACGGATCCCTGAGCTACTCAATGAAAAGTCGGCCTCTGAGAACCCGATGGAGTTGAGTTCTCTTAAATCCATGGAGTCACTTAGGGCATGTTAGACTCCCTATACATTTAGTAGGGTGGAAAAATGATGGAATGAATGAACTCATGCTACTGAACCATTGTTTGAGTAGGGAACACTGGCTATCATATGTCCTGCACCAGAATGAAGGGGATTAATTCATTCATCAAATTTTCCTCTCCTCCTTGGTGCTAGGCTCAGTTCAAAGTGTTTGTTAGATATCGCTGAACAAATCATACTCCTGACCTCTTGGGTCTTGTAGTCTCTAGGGTAGATAGGTTGTAAATAATATGCTGGAAAGTATTAAGTGGCACAGTATATTAGAGGACAATTACTTCTTCACTCTCTGGCTGCTATGGGGAATAGTCCAGGTGGTAGGGATACAAGGGGAGTTTCTGCTAAGAGGTGACAGGAGTGATTAAGACAAAGTGTCATGATGGTAACAGTGAATCAAAGAAAGGACAATCGGGCAGAGTGCTGAGTTAGAGTGGAGAGGAAACAGGTGATATTACTAAATAGTGTGGTCCTGTGGGCTTCATGCAGAAGGGAGGTTTGGGTAAATATGTGGAGGAAGTAAGTAGTTAGCTAAGGAAATAATTGTGGGCAGCATAGGCATAAGAAACAGCTGAAACAATGGTCCTGAGATCAGGACATACCTAGGATGTTTGAGAACAGCATGGAGGTCAGTGGGGCTGGGGTGGAGCAAGCAAAGGGGAGTTACAGAATGGCAGAGCAATGACAGGGATTGGCATCGTAGTAGCCATTGCTTAGAACGTTGCCACGCTACAGACAGGAAGAGCCATTGCCTGTTCATTGCCTGGACAGAGCGAGGCACTGTCTCACTTCTTTTCTAAAGGATCTCCCCAGCTGCTGTTGACAAGGGTTAAAGCAGTCTTGTTAGGAGGTGCATGACACATGACAATGGGACAATTTGAGAACATACATTGGGTTTTGGAACTCAAAAAAGGAACGTGCAAAGCAAAGTTGAAAATACCCTATTTGTAAAGAAAGAGGATCCAGTCAGAGAAGGCAAATTTAGCTTAGTCTCTGAGCATAAGCAATGTTGGTTTTTTTTTCTCTGTTTCCTCCTGTCTTCGGTAATGATCCCAACCCTGAATCCACTTGTTGTTGCTGTTACATGCTGAGTCAGTTCTGACTCATAGTGACCCTATGTACAACAGAAGGAAATATTCCCCGGTCCTGTGCCGTCCTCAAATTGTTCTTAAGTGCAAGCCCATTTTTTGCAGCCACTGTGTTTATCTATCTCATCAAGGGATTCCCTGTTTTTCCATGTCCCTCCACTTGGCCAAGCATGATGTTCCTCCCCAGGGACGGGTGTCACCTTATAACATGTCCAAAGTAAGTGTGACAGTCTATCTTTGCTTCTAAGGAGCATTCTGGCTGTACTTCTTCTAAGACAGATCCGGTTGTTCTTTTGGCAACCCAGGGTACCGTCAATAGTCTTCACCAACCCCATAGTTCATATATATCCATTTTCTTCGGTTCTACTTATTCAGTGTTCAATATCAATATACATAGTATTGTGTAATTACCCTTTTGATTTCATGAAGTTCCATTGTAATGTCCCCTGATCCATCCCTCATTCTTCTTATATAAATTTGTTCCTTCCTTTTTTGGTTAGGTTTGCCAAAGGTCTGTTGATTTTGTTAATCTTTTCAAAGAACCAACTTTTCACTGCATTATTTTTTCCCATAGTTTACTTGTTTTCCCTCTAATGAATCTCAGCACTGATTTTTTATTATTTCCCTTCTTTTGCTATTAGTAGGATTGTCCTGTTGACTTTGCTTTTAAGTTTTGTGTCAGCATCTCAATCATAAGTCTCTTCCTTTTACATGTGCACATATAATGCTATCAAACTTCCTTTGATAACTACTTTTGCTTTGTCCCAAAGGTTGGGGTATATCATAATCTCATTCTCATTAGTTTCTAGAAACTTACTAATTTCATTTCTGATCTGGGCTCATACCACTCCTTTTTTCAATAGAAAGTTATTCACCCTCCAATTGTTTGCCCTTGTGTTCTTAATCGTCCTTTCATTGATTTTCAGTCTCTTGCTGATTTTCAGGCTCTCTCCATAATGGTTGGAGGGGGGAAGTCTGTATGATCTCTATGTGCTTCAATTTACACAGATTTGGCCTGTGTCCTAGCATGTGCCATGTGAATTTTAAAAGGATGTGAATTTTTTGCATTTGGGTGGAGAGCTCTGAAAATATTTATCAGGTAAAGTCATCTAATCTTAAGGTTTAAATCTGTACCCTCCTTGTTAAGCTTTATTCCCTGTGATCTATCTTTCTCAGAGAGTGGTGTTTAAAGTCAACTACTATAATTGTTGAGCCTGTAATTTCTTTTTACATCTTTTGGAGTGTTTGACAAATTTTGTGGGTCTCTCATTGGCTATGTATACATTTATTATGCTCACTGCTTATTGATCTACTTTTCCCTCAAGTATTATATAGTGTCCCTTCTTATCTTTTGTTATGTTTTGCACCATGAGGTCAATTTTGGCTGACATTTGGATTGCAACTCCTGCTTATTTTGAGTTACCATTTGTTTGGTACATTTTTCTCCAGCCTTTGATTCTCAGCCTATTTTTGTCTGTAATCTTGAGATGTGTCTTCTGCAGGGAGCAGATTGACAGGTTATATTTTCCAGTCCAATCTGATATCTTTGGCATTTTAATGCCTGAGTTCAGTTCATTGGTATTCAGAGTTGTTACATCCATCTATGAGCTCTATGATGTCATCTAGTACCTTTTGTGTTAAGTATTTTCCTACCTCCCTTTCTATTTAGAGTGTTGTTCTTGTGTGTAGGGGGGTGGGGGCGGGGGGTGTTCTTGTCTTCTTTCAGCCTTTGAGCCATTGTTATCTTGGGAGCTGTTTTCTCTTTGTTGCCCTCTGGGTGAAGTTGCCCTATTTGGTGGTCTCTTTTATTTGTTGTCGGTGAGCGCTTTTCTTCTGCCCATATAGGTGGCAAGGAACTTTTGTAGGGCTTGATTTCTTTTAATGTATTCTTTGAGCTTTCCCTTTCTGAGATAACTCTTACTTCTCCATCTATATTGATAGATAATTTGGCTGGATAGAGTATTCTTAGGTTTGCATTATTTTCCTCCTATTTTTGGAATATGTTAATCCACACTCTCCTCTACTTCATAGTGTCCGCTGATAGGTCAGAGCATATCCTTATTTGCATGTCTTTACAGGTTGATGATATTTTTCACTAGAGGCTGTCATGATTTTTTCCTTTTCTTCAAGGTTGGATAGTTTAACTATTATATTCCTTGGTGGCTTCTTCTGGGATTTAGTCTAGCTGGTGTTCTTTTACCCTCTCAAATGGTTGTCTGGTTTTCATTCATTAAGTTGGAGAAGTTTTTCCTCTGCATAGCATCAGACATGGATCTCAGGTTTCCTTCATCTTCTCTGATTATCTTATTTGACTTCCTTTCCCATTTGTTGAAGTCTGCCTGGTTATCCTCTGAGTCACTGGTATGATTCTCTATGTCCTCAAGTCTGTTGTCGAGGTCTGTTATTTTGCTACTGGATTTTGTCGTTCCATCTCTTAGGTCTTGTATTTTCCTTTGGTGTCTGGCCTTTACCTCCTTTATCATTTAATCTTTTTTTCTGTATTGTTTCCCTCACATCTTGTATGACCCCAAGCATCATGAAGATTTATTTCTGTGGCAGATCAATGCCTGCTTCTATGCACGTTGTTAGGTTCAGGACTTCTTCCAACATTGCCTTTTGTTTCTTCTGTTGTTTGGGTTGGTTTTTTTTGGTTGATGTTGTTAAGGCTGATTGCTTTTTGTGTTGTGTTGTTTTAGAGAAGCCCAGTGCCATTCTCTAGAGCTGTAGAGCACTGGGCTCTCCCTTTGGGAGATTCAGAATACTTCTTCAAACTGCCTGGAGCTAATTGGACTATGGGTTTGGGATGCCACTCTATCCTCCAGTGTTTTGACTCTTTCACTAGCCAAACAGTAGTCTGTTACTTGGAGGGCAAGTTGGATGGTCCTCTTAAGGGATGCTGGTTGAGTGGTTGTGGACCTTCGAGAATGGTGCTGCACTGGATGATCTCACAGGAAGCCATGGTGGTGTGGCCTATGGTGTTTTTGGATGCCTTGGAGGGCATTCAGTAGTGCCTGCTGAAACTGGAGTGCTGCGGAAGGCATCTGGGTGTGACCACTTTGGTGTAGATCACCACGGTGGTGGGCTGAATTGTGCAAGTCGGCTAGATTGCCGTGTATGTTGGGCTGAGGTTACTGCAACAGCGGGGATAGCTAGAGTGTTGTCAGAGCTTCCTTAGGCTGTGGGACTGTGGAGGATGGGCAGGGTCTCCCCTAGCCACGTGAAGTCTTGTGGAAGGTGTAAAGAGGTTTCCCCAGCCAAGTGGAGCACCCCAAAGACAGTCTGCTTATAGAGCTTTGGGAGGTTGGTGTGAGTTTTCCTGCAGTGGAAAATTGGCGGGAATTTCCCAAGCAGCATGGTATGCCTCAGAGAGCATATGGATGGGATTTCCCTCAACTGCTTAAAGTGCCTTGATATGTAGGTATAAGTTCTCTTGATGCAGAAGTTGTGTGGGATTTCCCCAGCTGCATGTTACTCCACAAAGGGTGGAGCTCCCCTAACAGGATGGAAGGCAGGTGAATTGCCCCTGGCGAAGGGGAGTGGCCTGGATGTCAAGCAGTGGCGTATGAGAGGAAAGAGAGCATAAAAAACCCTGAGTCTGTTGAAGCTGTGGGGGGGAAGAGAGACGAAAGAGAAACAAAAGTAATGATATAGCTGAGCCCTGATTGCCTTATTGTGGGACTGTAGGAGTTTAAACCCTAACCAGAGGTCATGGCAAGCTGTGGCTGTGTTGAGATAAAGTCCTTGGGTTTGCCAAAAGAGCCTAGCTCCAGCCGGGACTATGGAAAGGCTGAGGTTCAGCCTTAGCCAGCCCCCAAAGTGGTAAGCCCAAACCCCACAACTTCTCAAAAGTTCATGGATCTGGGCCTACTTATCTTTGTGATGCTTCTCCTGTGACATGACAGTGTGGAATTTCCCTCTCAGTGACTCTCCTGAGCTGATTTCTGTGAAGTCCAAGCTTCAGGTTTTACAGTCTCAAAAGAGAACATACTATTTCAGGGAAGCATGCCAAACTGCACAGAATCCATGATGAGGCTCACAACTGAACAGGGGCAAACTCGTGTGACTGCGCACACACATGTGGTGACCTGAGGCCAGAGAGACTGTGGCTCAGCCAAGTGGATGCAGGAGCAGGGTCAAGGGTAGGAGGGCAGAAGGGCAGGAAGGCTTATTAACAACAGTGTGTTCTAAGCAAGCATAGTAACATTCATTTCATCCATAGGCATAAAAATTTAGACATATAATTTGTATTTATTTATTTCATAAAACTAGTTATACTTGTGATGAAATAATAAATTTGTACTGCTCTGTCCTTTTTATTTCCATAAACAAACATGTAACATAATGAGAAAAAGTGCCATACAAGCAGAGGGTAACACACTATCATTCATTTCACCTTTGTTATGCCCCAAATTCCCATGAGATATTATGAGTGAATTATACAATTCCTGAAACTGTGCAAAGAGCTAAGGATTTTGTCAAAACAATTGCTGTCAGTTCAGCAGAATCAGAAAAGGATTCTTCAAAGATGAGCATAATATGTGCTGAGGAGAGAAGTCACCTGATTCTATACAGCAAACACAGTAACTGTTGTCTAATTGGCCTACCTGTAAAGCAGTGATTCTCAACCTTCCTAATGCCACGACCCTTTAATACAGTTCCTCATGTGGTGGTGACCCCCAAACCATAACATTATTTTTGTTGCTACTCCATAACCATAATTTTGCTAGTCATAAACCGGGCGACCCCTGTGAAAGGGTCGTTAAACCCCAAAGGGGCCTCAACCCAAAGGTTGAGAACCACTGCTCTAAAGGAATGGGATCCTCCTCCTACCCAAAAATGGTTAAGGATTAAATCACACGGGCTTTGATGCTCAGATGAAAGTGAAGAATATTGCAAATGAAGATGTCAATCAAGAAGCAAGATGTAAATATCTTAAATGACAGCTTTATTGTTTTTTGACAGGTATTATTTGATTCTTTTTCATTAATATTTTACAACTTTTATAATCCAGTTTTGTTTATCTCATTTATTGTTCTTATTTAAGTATTAACTATATTAAATAATAAACTACATTTTGTACTTATTTAAGTATTAACTATATTAAATAATAAACTACATTTTGTATATATTTTTTAATACTTAAAATGGTCATTAGGGCTGCAAACTGGTTGTTAAATTATTTTAATCGCACCACTGACCACAAACCCATGGCTGCTGACTTGATTTAAATTCACTAAAACCTTGTAACGTTGACAAGAACTGTTCGTAGGATTTCCCAGACTGCAAATCTTTACAGAAGCAGACTGCCTCACCTTACTCCTGTGAAGTAGCTGCTGGGTCTGAACTGACAAACTTTGGGGTAGTAGCCCAATGATGAACTCACTTCACCACCAGGGATCACCACCCCTAGGGTAGAACTATTATTGTTGTCCGTTACCCTTGAGCCAATTCTGAATCAGAGTGACCTCAAGTGTGGAGTGCAGAACTGCCCCATAGCATAGGGTGCTTTTTAAAGATGTAGACCACCAGGCCGGGCTTTCCAGTGTTTCTGCCTGGGTTTGAACCATCAAGCTTGCAGCTTGTAGTCAAATGATTTTCTGCCTAGCCCTTTGTAGTACCAGAGATGTTAGAACTAATATGTAATTGTATTACTGGGTGAATGAATGAACATCAAATTCTACCTCTGACACTGATTAAGAGCTTGTGCATTTGACGAGTGCTTTCTGAGATGGATTTTTCTTACAGTAACCTCCTCACCAAGCTTAGTGGAAACAGAATGATGCATGTAAAACTTTCTGCACATAGTAGGAGTTAGTTAACTAGATAGATAAGTAGGTGGGTAGGTAGGTACCTCCCTTTTTAAATCTAGTTCTCAACCCATTGTAAACAGAATCACCTTTTCATTCACACTGGCTTAACCCCGGGGTGGGGAGACAATCTCAAATTCTCTCTAATCACATTTGAAGGATAAAATGCTGATAATGAGTGAAAGATGATTTTGTCATAATGGGGTTTCATTTTCATATTGCTAGGTTGGAAAGTAATTTAAAGAAAGCAGAGGGAAAATACCCTGCAGCTTGTCCTAAATGGTTAATGATCCTTGGCAAGCAATCTGTCCAGCACGGGACAGACTTCTTTTGTAGTCTGATGGCTGATCTATAATCAGGTTCTGTTGGGCTGTTCTCCTGAGCCCCCCACATAGCTCTCCATGGGGCTCAGTGAGTGCACCATGGAGGAAAATACCCAATGCTTTGATCATAGCCATTTCTGTTTTCCTAGAAGCTTCCTGAGAGAGGAGGGGCTACCCAGGACTGCCAGGTGTTGTTTCCTCTTGTGTGAGAGAAACGCCTTCTCCAAGTGTTTGGAGATTAATGTTTGGTAGGATGATAATGCTGTTGCTCACTCGCTTCCCTCCCTCTTTACCTCTATGTGTTCTACAAGCATCAGTTTAGAAACTACTACCCCAGGGACTGATATAGGAGATGGCATATACTTCATTGAGTTAAAATCAAGAAGTCAACAGGGATGTCTTCTTATTGGCGACTTCAGGGGGGAGGGCGGGGAGAGGGGAGCACACTGAGATGGTGGTGGGGTGAGTATGTTTGTGCCCTTGCGTCTTAATCCAGCCTCTGGATTCAACCTACAATCTTTGATTCGTATTGCCCTTCCCCCTCCCTCAAAGGGAGCTCCGGCAGAACCCTTTTCTCTTCCCTTTGCTTCAAGTGCCTCTTCTCTTTTGTTTTATTCTTCTGTGTCCTCACAATTCCCTAAGGCTCACCTAGATCATCCAGGTTAACCTCCCAAGGTCCTTTGCTTTTGAACAATTTATTGTGCTTCAGTTGAAAATTTATCGAGCAAATTTATTTTCCAATCAATAATTGGTCATCAATTTGTCCGGTGACATTGGTTCTCTTCCCCACCCTATGTCAACACTTTCCCCATTTCCTCTCTGGGTTCCCCATTTCCTTTCAACTGGTTTCCCTGCCTTCCCATTTTTTATTTTGGGCAAATGGTGCCATTTTGTTCTCCTATAATTGATTATTCTAAGAGGCACACTCTTTGCTGGTTTGATTCTTCATGTTTATAGGCTATTTATGGGCTGAGAGCTGGCCTCTGGGAGGGACTTAAGCTCCAAGTTATAACGTTTTCTTAGGGGGACAGTCTTGGAGGTTCGTCCATTCTTTACAGAATGGGAAGACTAGTCTTTTAATTTTATTACAGTTTTGTTATGCATTTTTCCCCTTGTAACCTGGAGCTCCTATTGAGGTCCTGCTCAGCATACACAGTCCTGGTAGCCAGGAACCATCTAGTTCTTCTGCACTCTGGTCTAAGAAGTTTTTGGTTCATAGTGGCCATTAGTCCTCTGGACTAATTGCTTTCTTGAATCTTCCAATTTTTTCTTTCTCCTTTGCTCCAGGTAAGAAGAGGTCAATAGTTGCTTCATAGATGCCCACTCACAAGCTTTTAATATCCAAGATGCTACTCACCAGGCTTAGATATAAAACTATCTTTATGAACTATGTTTTGCCAATTGACTTACATTCCCCAACTATGACTGAAGCCCAATAGTTCAGTCCTAATGTCTAAGTCATTTTATAACTGTGCTTCTGTGTGTTCCATGACACACTTATATCTATATATCTCAACATAAATATATGTACAGAAATGTATGCATATGTATACACATGCAAATATATGTACACATATACATTTACATTCATATATATATGCCATGGAACATATAGGAGCATAGTTATAAAAAAAGAAAGCCAAGCCATGTTTTTTTCTGGTTGCTTCATATGCTTGTAAACATAGGGCATTGAATAAAGAAGATGGAAGGAGAACTGATGCATTTGAATTGTGATACTGGAGAAGAATATTGAAAATGCTAATGGACTACTAAAAGGACAAACCAATCAATCTTGGAAGAAGTACAGCCAGAGTGCTCCTTAGAGGCAAGGATGGCAAGATTTCATTCTGCATACTTTGGGCATGTGACAATAGTCTCTGGAGAAGGACATCATGCTTGGTAAAGTGAAGGAGCAGTGAAACAGAGGAATGCCCTTCTGAGATGGACTGACACAGCACCTGCAACAACAGGCTCAGACACAGAAACAATCGGAAGGGTGGCACAGAACCATGTGGTGTTTTCTTCTATTGTGCATAGGGTCGCTCTGGGTTGGAATCGACTTTAACAACAATAACATATATATTCGTATTTATGCCACAAACACACATACATGCACATACTAGGCATATATTTCTATATTATGCTTATTTATTTATATAGATATTGATATCTTTATAAATTTCAACCACAACTGTTTATATACATGAGTGCACTCCCATACCACCTACTCACAGATGTAACATACACATTTGACTCTGTACTTATGCTAATTATTATTATTACTGTACTATGCCTCTTCTGTTTGCCTTTACCTTGGTCATATTGTGCTGCTTGCCCCATGCTTTGTCTGTCCCTTCCCTCCACCACATCTAACACTTGTGTACTATCTAGTAAGTGATTCTTCTTTCCTTTCCCTCTCAATCATTAGTTAATATTTCTCTCTGTGTACAAACAGCTTTTCTTTGTGTACAAACTTTTTTTATAATAGTGGTCTTATCCAACATTTATCCTTTCATAATTAACTTATTTTGCTCAGCATAAATGTCTTCCAGATTCATTCACTTTGAGAGATGATTCATCAATTTATCATTATTCTTCATGATTATGTAGTATTTACATTGTATGCATGTACCTCAATTTGTTGGCCCGTGCATCTGTGGATGGACATCTAGGTCATGGCCATATTTTTTCTACTGTGATGAGCATGGGTGCGCAAATGTCTATTCATGCCACAGCTCTTATTTCTCTAGAGCATGTACTAGGAATGAAGTTGCTCGATCGTATTGTATTTCCATTTCTAACCTTTGAGCCAATATCACACTGACCCACACTAGTTGTAAGAATCTCGCTTTTTTTTTAAGTTAGAAAACTAGAGACTTTATCTTCTTTGAAAGCATAATTCATTTTCTCTGTGTATACTGGTTTCTATTGGTGGTGTAACAAATTGCTAAAATTTAAAAGCAAAAAACCGTCCTAAATCTTGAGTTGATTTTAATTCACGAAATCCCCAGGTTTTCCAGAGTAGAGCTGCTCCCTATGTTTTTTGTTGGTATTTTTGTTTTTGGTTCATTTTGATTGCTGTGGTAAAGTAGAAGGGCCATCAACAAGACAGACTGACACAGTGACCACAACACTGGGCCCAGGCATGGGAGCAATGGTGAGGCTGGTGCAGAATTGGGCAGTGTTTTTTTTTTTTCTATTGTGCACAGGGTCTCTATAGGTGCAGAACTGACTGGATGGTACTAACAACAACAACAACAACAACAACAACAAACTTTATGGAAGCAGCTCTCTAGGTCTCTCTTCTATGATGCTGTAGGGTTTGTTTGAACTGCCAAGCTTTAGGTTAGTGATTGAGATCAAAGACAAAGGTTCAAAATGAGCCTTTAAGTGCTAAGGCAAGAGATCATCAGGACTGTTTGCTTCTGGAGGCTCCAGGGAAGAAAGAACTCCTTGTCCCTTCCAGCTTCTAGATGCAGCCAGTCTTCTTTGGCTCTAAACATCACTCCAATCTCTGCTTCCATAGTCACATGATCTCTGAATCTTCTGGCATTCCTCTTACCGGTTCCACTGTAATTGCATCTGGTCCACTTGGTGCGCAGGTCTGTAGAAACAGGCAACAACGACTGCTATAAACCAACAGTTGTGATGTTTCATAACTGCAAGGTTCCTTTGAAATCAATAAGTTATGTCATCTTTGTCAGCCCTAATTTTGCCTCCAAGTAACTATAGTTTGGGTTATTAACAATCTTCACAAATTTATGGAGTCCTCCTAAATTACACAACAAAACTGAAAAGTGAACCCACTTGTGGGACCTGTGGTCACTTTGTCATACTTCCCAGAAACATCCAGTGAGAGTGGCTGATGTTGACTCCATGGTGAGCGAGACGTGTATATCACACAGATGCAAGACCAGGTTGTATTCATTTCAATTGCTACTGTAACAAATCATCACAAATCTGGTGGTTTAAAACAACCCAGATTTATTGTCTTTTAGTTCTAGAGGGCAGAAATGCAAAATGAATTGGCAGAGCTATGTACCTTCCTTCTGGAAGCCTGGAGAAACTCTGTCCTTGCTTTTTCCAGCTTCTGTAGGCTGGTACTCAGATCTCTGTTTCCATGATCATCTAGCCAATATCACTGACCCCTCTTGTCTTCCTCGTCCTTATGGGTCTTTTCAGTTACACCAGTACAACTGGGATAATCCAGATGGGTAAATAATGCATTATTAGCTCCATGGTCAACATTTCAAATGTACTAAGCACCCTGCAGGAGGAAACTGTGTGGCTCTTTGCTCCCACAAATATTTGCAGTATTATATATCCTGTGCAGGGTCATTATGAAATGAGATTTGCTCAATAGCATTGGGTTTGGCTTGATAATTTTGGTACTGGCATAATTGAGGACAACCTTCTCCCAATTGAAATTCTTAATAAGGGAAGTAGAGTAACATTCACAGGTTGTAGTGATTAAGGCATGAACATGTTTGTGGGGCCTACCACAATGTGGTAGTTACATAATTGCATGTCCACTTGAATATATATATCTAAAAGTCTAAGGGCGGAGTTTAGACTATCAATCAGGTGACAGACTAATGGTGTGGGCGTGTCCTCATAAAGAGGTTCCTAGGAACCTACACACATCACCACCATCACCCCCCCTCCCGCCCTCACCTTCTCACTGGCAGGCCCTGGTTGCTGCCAGAGCCCTAAAGACGCATCCAACACCACTGGAACCACAAGTCTTTGCACCGCCTGGCCTGTGATCTTCCTGCATGCTGCATGATTGGATGTTGCTGTGTGAGTCTGAAGAGGGATTTATGACTACTGCAGGACTTACGGACTTGAGGTGGACTGGGCTGGGATTCTTTCTTGATATACAGTTACTTTTTGATATACTTGCACTTAAACGAGTGCCACTGCATTTGTATCTCTAGTCAACACGACACACACACACCAGGTAACATAGTAACTCCACAGTTTCTGGCGATTTGGATGTGGACATCTTTTTGAGGACATTTCTCTGCCTAACATATATAACTCTATTACCTACGATTTCCCATCTCAGGATGTTAATAGACCAATACTAGAATTTCTGTTTCTTTTCTTCATACCTCTTAACTTTTTTCTCATATTTTTAATTTCTTGGTTTTGTTGCACTATATTCTTAAATGAGTTCCTTGAATTCAAATCTTTCAGATCACTAACTGACTCCAGCTATTTTTATTCTCTCATTTATCTAATCACATATTTTTTTCCTAATTATCCCACTTCTAAGTTCCAGGACTATGATTCTGTTTCATAGTAGCTAGCTTTTCAATATCCCTGAGGATATTAAGTATAATTTTTCTGAATTTATTTTCACTTATAGTCTTAATTAATATAGTTTTTCAGTGGGAGGGCTATCTTTCTTTTGACTATATAGTTTGATGTTTCCTTCAAAGTGCATGGTTTTCAAAAATATTTGATGATTCCTGGCTGTTCTTGTTCATAGTTAAAGGCTATATTTTAAAATATAGGAAACTGGGTCATGCGTTGCTAGGCAAATTACTTATCTCTGTTAACCTGTCAATGAATTCAAATGCTGATTAATTGGTCAGTCACTAGTGATTCCCAATGAAAATCAGAATGTATAGTTAAGGTGTCTGTGATTTATCTTCTTGACTTAGGATCTTGTATCTTGGGACACAGACTATACCCTTGAAGTCTCCCAAGTTAAAATTTATACTTTTGAGTATTTTGTGGATGACTTTGACCGTAGTTAACTCTTTCAAAAAGAAAAACTTCTACATGTACATATATAAGTATGTGGATATATATATATTTCTTTTTCCCCAGTGCACAAACTCATGTTCTTCCAAGAAAAGTTATTCGTTTGTTTATATATTGTTTCTCAGGGTTTTATCCTAAGGGCCCAAGCCATTGCTACCAGATGTGCAAGAAGGAAGAGGGGGCGTTCAGTGTTAGCAGCTGTTCCAAATGAGTCTTTAATTAATTTCTCTGACTATTTTGCTTCGTTACCCTCAAGCTCTTTGTGCTTGTTGACTCTGAACTTGGAATTTCTCTGGAGAGTCTATGGGAAAGCCTTCATGTACTTCAAAAACTGTTTCCCGTAAGTAAGTTTCCCTGTGCCCCTATTTCTCCCTCAGACCAATCCAATCCGCTTTGTTGTTCTTAACCTTTCTTTTTCTTTTATTTCCTGTGATTGATCACCACTGGGGAAATGATTGGACCACTGAGTACGTCTTTCTTCAACTATAATGAATATTGCCATATTGTTCTACAAAGAAACTAAAATAACTCTTATTTCCACCCCAGTATTTAAGATGTTCCATTTTCCCACATTCTCACAATGCTCAAATGTATTACTATATTTTCTACATGCTACCAAACCAGAAGGTATAAATGTCATTGAAATTTTGTGAATGTTGGTGACATATTTTAAATGGGTGTTATGTTTTCTCATCTGTAAATTAACATATGATTGGTTTTTTTTTCTTATTATTGCTAAGGCATTTCTTCTGTATTGTGAGTGATAATTACCTTATCATCTCCAACCCCCTGGTAACCTGTCATCTAGATACTTTCTCTATGATTTTGCCTGCTGGAGATATTTCACATAAGTGAACTCATATAATATCTGTCCTTTCATGTTGGGCTTACTTGACTTGGTCTAATTTTTTTTTCAAGATTCATTCTTGTAGCATATACTAGAACTTCATAATTGCATAGACTAATAATACTGTACTGTATGTAATCACCATATTTTTATCTATTCATCTTTACTTCCATGTTGTTGACATTGTGCATAAACCCACTTTGAATATGGGTGGGCAGATATCTGTTTGGAACCTTGCTTTCAAGCATTTTGGTTATATATCTAGGAGTGGACTTGCTGGTGATATGGTAATTCTATATTTCACTGTCTGAAGAACAGGCAAACAGATTTGCACAGTTTCTGTATCACTGGATGCTCTTACTAGTAAAACATAAATGAGCCCTGGTAAGGTAGTGACTAGGCATTCAGTTGCTAACTAAAAAGTAGGCGGTTCAAATCCACTAACTGCTCATGGAGAGAAAGGCATGGCCATCCATCAAGGTTTACTTGTGTTTCCTTGGAAACCTTCTGGAGCACTTCTACTCAATCTCATGGGATTTTTAGGACTTGCAATCAATTTGACAGCAATGAGTTGGGTTTGGATTTTAGGAATACATTTCCAATGTCTCCATGCCATAACCAATATTCATTCTTCCTTCTCTTTCTTTTTAAAAATAATATCCATACTATTATTTTTAGTTGCTGTCAAGTCAGTTCTGACCCATAGTGACCTTATGCACCACAGAACAAAGCAGTGTCTGTTCCTGCACCATCCATATTCGTGGGGATGCATTTCTATCTCATTGTGATTTTGATTTGCGTGTATCTAATAAGGAATGAATAATGATACAATATCAGGATTGCAAGAAGGCTATTGACAACCAGAGATAAGCAGATGATACAACTTATCTTCTGAATAACAAACCCATATCAGATATATAGCTGCAAAAAATCCCCCTTTCCCTCTGTATGTTGTTGTTGTTTTCTTGATAATGTGTGTTAAGGCACATTTTTAAAGGTAATTAAGTCAAATTTATTTTTCTTTTATTAATTGGGCTTTTTAAAAATTTAACAATCCAATGGCAAATACAAGGTCCTGATGATTATATCTAGGTTTTTGCTTGAGATGTTTATTATTTAAGCCCTATATGTAGACCATTGACCCATTCTGAGTTCATTTGTATAGGGTATGAGGTAAAAGAAGAACTTTACTCTATGGCATGTAAAAATCCAGTCAATCCCAACACCCTTTCATGGATTTGACAGTCCTGTTGATAATCAGCTGGCCATAGAGGCATGGTTGTCCTGAACTCTGGCTTCTCTTTTGTTTATATGTCTATGTTAATGCCAGTGTTATTGTTTTGATTGCCACTGCCTTGTATGTTTTGAAAATGGGAATTGTGGCTCTTCTACTCGATTCTTTTTCAAGAAAATTTGGGCTACTTTTGAGCTTCTTGCAACTCCATATGAATTTGAATATCCACTTTTGATTTCTAGCAAATAAAAAGATGGCTGTTGGAATTTTGATAGTTCTAGCTTTAAATATAGAGCTTGTTTTGTGTAGCATTTATGTGTTAAAATATGAATCTTCCACTTCATAAACTTAAGATGCCTTCCATTTATTTAGTTCTTGCTAACTTGCTTTCAGCAAAATTTGGTCACATTCAATATACAAAGACTTCACTTTCTTATTTAAATGTATCTCGAGGTTGTTGTTTTTTACCCCTTTAGATGCTGTGTTAGTCTGAGTAGACTAGAGAAACAAATCCATGGACAAATATATGTGTATAAGGAAGAGATTTATATACAAGTGCAATTGTACAGTAAGAAAACATCCCAACCCAGTCCAGTCCAAGGCCATAAGTCTGATATTAACCCATATGTCTGATACCAATCTATAAAGTCCTCTTCAGACTCATGAAACAAATGCAATGAAGCCAAATGCAGAGTGCTCACAAGCCAGTGGGTAGAAAGTCTTTGGGTCCAGTGGCGTTGTAAGCATCTCAGCACTGGCAGGGGTCTCTCTGTGGCTTCTCCAGCTTCTGAGGTCTAGTTGCATCCATATGGCTTGTCTTCTGAAACATTTCTCCCGGGGAGTGTCAGAGAAAGAGAGAGGTTTCTTCTGCCTCCAAGAAGGAAGTACCAGATTTCCCAGAATTCTCAGAAGGCCATGTCCACCGACGTCTCATTGGCTATCCCCACATTGACAGCCTAGACTCCACCCCTATACTCTTAATCCTTAAATTGACAGCAGTTTAGGTGACTACCACAGATGCTATTGTAAATGCAGATGTTTTCCTAATTTCTTTTCCAGAATATTTATTGGTGGTGTATGGATGTTGCAATAAAAGGAAATTGAGGGCCATATGTGACCTCCTCTTGTTTCCATATTGCCATGAGGCAAGGGTCAGACACATCTCCCCGTCCTTCTTTACTTATTTGGACACCAACCATTTCCCTCACAGCACTCTTTATCTCTGCTGGACTTGATAATTCATTGCAATGGCCTCACAGACAGTACTCACAAGTGAGGGGTTTATTAGGGAAGCAATAAGTTACAAGTCAGGATCAGCGAACTGTATGGATACAGTCATTGGTCTCCTCAGCCAGCAGGCAAATCTCTCTCTGGTTCTCAGCCTCTTAGCCACAAGTTTCTCTGCAGTTTGAATTCTCTCAGTCTCATGGTCTCTCAGCCTTGGCCTCCAAGGGACAGCCCACCTATCCTCGATCCTACATTTCATTAGACCAGATGAGGAGAAGGTACCCTATTGTCTTAAGACTGCTCCTCAGAGTCAATGATGCATATGGTCTCGGCAGCTTCCACCGCGTCAGGGATCTTGGATGTGCTCTTCCAAGACCCTCAGGATTTCTCTCTCTCCCGCTGCTTCAAATATGGCACATCCCTAGAGCCAGCAGGATGGTGGTGGAGAAAATTGATCAATCCCCTCTATTAGTGATACACACTGTTGCATAGTCTACCTAATAATTTGGTGAAAGTTACAGAGATTTGAGTAGAAAAGCCACAATAGGAAATTTTACTCACCACAGAAGCACTGGTAAGAAGATACAACTGTGACATTTTAAACCATTCCTGATTTTAAACCATGCAATAGTCCCTTGTTCCATCCATATAAAGTACTGAATGAACACAATGAAGTTTTCTGAAATTCCCATTCTTCTCAAGGCTATCCTAGTTTGGTATGACCCACAGAGTTGAAAACCTTGGCATAGTAAATAAAACACAAGTAAATATCTTTCTGATATTCTCTCTCTTCAGTCAAGATCCATCTGACTGACATCAGCAATGATGTGCCTTGTTCCATGCCCACTTCTGGATCTAACCGGAACCTCTGGAAACCCCCTGTTAATGCAATGATGTTACCATTGTTAGATTATCTTAAGCAAGATTTTACTAACATATGATATAGTTTGAACATTCTATTGAGTCAGCTTTGTTTGGATTAGGTACAAATATGTCTCTTCTGGCCAGTTGGCCAAGTAGCTGTCTCCCAAATTTCCTGTCATAGATGAATGAGTGCTTCCAGTATTTCATCAGCTTGTTGAAACATTTCAATTGATAGTCCATCAATTCCTGGGGCCTTGCTTTTGATTAATGTTTTCTGTGCAGCTTGAACTTCTTGCAGCACCATTGGTTCTTGTGGATATGCTACCTCCTGAAATGGTGGAATGTCAACTCGTTCCTCTTTGGTACAATCAATCACTCTGTGTATTCTTTCCATCTTCTTGCATCATTCAATATTTTGCCCATAAAATCTTTCAAGATTGCAACTCAAGGACTGAATATTTTTCTTCAGTTCTTTCAGTTTGAGATACACTGAATTTATCTCCCCTTTGGGTTTTCTAGTTCTGGATCCTTTGCCTATTTTGTTGTAATATTTGACTTTGTCTTAGAGGGCTGCTCTTTGAAATTTTCTGTTTGGCTCTTTTATTTCATTTTCTTTAGCTAGTCTACAATAATAGGAAATTTCAGAGTCTCTTCTGACATCCACTTTGACCTTTCTTTCTGTCCTTTTAATAAATTTTGCTTCCTTTATGAGAGATATTCTCGAAAAAGGGACATTCTTGACGCCCTCCCACAGCTCCTCAGATCTTCTCTCATTAGGGTTAAGTATGTCCAATCTGTTCTTGAGATGTTCTCAAAATTCTAGTGAGATAGACTCCAGGTTGCATTTTGGTTCTTGTGGACTTGTTTTAATTTCCTTCAGTTTTATCCTGCACTTACCTGTGAGTAATTGATGTTTTGTTCTATAGTCAGCCCTGTTATTTTTTTACCTGCTGTTCATTCCTTCCCACAAATGTGGTCTATTTGTGATCTGTATAGCCCATTATCTCCATCATCTCTTCCCCAAAAATGTGGTCTATTTGATTCCTGTACATCCGTCACCTCCATCATCTCTTCCCACAAATGTGGTCTACTTGTGATCTGTATAGCCCATTATCTCCATCATCTCTTCCCACAAATGTGGTCTATTTGATTCCTGTAGAGTCCATCTGGAGAAATTCATGTGTATCTTTTGTGTAGTTGAAAAAAAGGTAATTACAATGAAGGAGTTCTTCGTTTTGCAAAATTCTATCCTGTGATCTCCAGCTTTGTTTCTGTCACCAAGACCTTCTTTTCCAACTACTATCCATCCCTTCCTTTTAGTTTACAACTTTCCCATTCCAATTGCCAATAATCATCAATTTACCTGAATCACATATTTGATCAATTTCCAGCTGAAGCTGTTGATAGAATTCTATAATTCCTCTCATCATACTTATTTAATCAATTTGCTCAGAAAATCATCAGAAAAGCTGGATTGTATGAAAAAGAATATGGCATCAGGATTGGTGGAAAGCTTTTTACCAATCTGTGATATGCAGATGACACAATCTTGCTTGCTGAAAATCAGGAGGACTTGAAGCACTTACTCTGTTAATCTGGGTGGACTAGAGAAGCAAATTCATAGACACTAATATGTATATAAGAAAGAGCTTTCTATAAAAGAGCAATTGTATATTGAGAAAACATCCCAGCTTAGTCTATAAGTTCTTCTTCACTTTGGAATGTCCTGAGCACTCAAGACACTGGGTGGGGCTTAGCCTTTTAGAGCCTTCTTTGCAGGTGTGTCCTAACCCATTTAAATATTCAAATTGATGCTGAAGGCAAGTGGACTTACAAATTGTCTATATTCACACTCCTCAATAATCATTCCTATAAATCATTATATCAATAACCATAAGCAGAAGAAAACAGTATAAACTAGTACAGCCAGATCCTAAACTCAATTCTTAAAACAGTCAAGTTCAATCCTTATCTATCGTATCTTAATCCTTATCTAACTTACCCCATATGGCCTTAAGCCTGTGGCTGCATTACCTCAAGCCAAGGTCAGGCCTTCTGTTAGCCATTCTCACTAAGCAACATAGTCTTTGAGAAATTCAAAAGGTGATTTTGCCACCTGAGCTCAAGATTCACATTTACCACAATCATTTTCACATTTCTGACAGAATTAACCAAAGACAATTTCTAGGAATTAAAACGTTAACTTTCCATATTCTTTCCAGAACACCATCCATTAAACTTTATGATCATATCTGACCTCTGGCTAGCAACAGATGAAAAAGGCAAAGGTCAAACAAGCATCCACTCTCCATCTCTATGATTTGTTTCTCTATAATATATTAGTCAGGGTTGACTCAAGAAGCAAATTCATAAATGCTAGTACGTGTATAAAAAAGAGCTTTGTATCACAGAGTACCTAAATACTTTAATATAAGCTGAGATACCTAATTTTACCACAAAAAAATTGGGGGGCTTTTACAGCATAAAAAAGTGCTGAAAAAACTTGGCTCATACTCAAGTATATATGGTAATTGTATATTAAGTAAACATCCCAGCCCAGTCCAGATAAAGCCCACATGTCTGATAGCAGTCTTTAAATTCCTCTTCAGACTCACGCAGCACAGGCAGTGGTGCCAAGTGCAGGAAGATCACTGGCCAGTGGGTGGAAAATCTTGTGGATCCTGTGGCACTGGAAGCATCTTAGTGCTGGCTTTGGTCTCCACGTGGATCTTCCAGCTCCAAGGCTCTAGCTGCCATCAGCATAGCTCCATGTGGCTTGTCAACAGCAATGTCTTGCAGGGAGAGAATGTGTCCTACCTCTAGCCAGCTATTGATCTCCATAGCACTTCCAAATGATGCCATCAAGCTGAAACCCGATTGACAGGCTAAACTCCACTTCTTCACTCTTAAGAGTCTCAAGTTGACACCAGATTATGTAACTCCCACACTTAACTGATGAAGATCAAGGATTGCAGGCTTCAGGATGGGTTGTGACTCTATGCAAAGAAGACCCAAATCCTCACAACTGGATCAATAGATAAATGTCATGATAAATGGAGAAAAGGTTGAAGTTGTTAAGGATTTTGTCTTGCTTGGCCTCACAATCAATGCTCATGGAAGCAGTAGTCAAGAGATCAAAAGAATAGTTGCATTAGGTAAATCTGTTGCACAAAACCTCATTAGAGTATTGAAAAGCAAAACTTACTTTGAGGACTCAGGTGTACCTGACCCAACACATGATATTTTCATGCACATGTGAAAGTTGGGCATAGAGTAAAGAAGGTAGAAGAAGAATCAATGCATTTCCATTGTGGTGCTGCAGAAGAGTATGCTAAAAGAACAAACCGATCTGTTTTGGAAGAAATATGGCCAGAGTGCTCCTTGCAAGCAAGGATAACAAGACACTGTCGTAGACATTTTAGACATGCTGTTAAGAAAGACCAGTCCCTGGAGTTGGCTATCATGTGTTGTAACGTACAGGGCCATTGAAAAAGAGGAAGGCCCTCAAGAGATGGGTTGACACTGTGGTTGCAACAATAGGAGCAAACATAGGAACAGCGTGGGGCTAGTGCAGGACCACGCATTGTTTCATTCTGTTGTGAATAAAGGCACTACGGGTTGGAACTGAATCGATGGCACCTAACATAGCAGCAAAAACAACGATACACACTGATTTTCTTCATTGCTATTGAATCTTGGATCTTTGCTGAATTTGTGTATTAATGTGAGTAGCTTTTTGTGGATGCTTTGGGAGACCGTTATACTTATTTTTATCCAACTTGGATACCTTTTATTTCTTTCTCTTGCCTAATTGCTTTAGCTAGAACTTCCAAGGCAATGCTGAATATCAGTGGTGAAAACAGCATGCTTTTTGGTTGCTGATCCTCAGGCAAAAGCTTCTTGTTTTTTCATCATTGAATAAGCTGTGAGGTTTTCTATAAAAAATGCTCTTTATGATGTGGAGAAAGTGCCTTTCTTTTGCTAATTTCTAAGTACTCTATTTTGACAAGATATTGGATTTTGCCAAATGCTTTTTCTGCATCAATTGTGAACATCATCTGGGTTTTTTCTCCCTTTGTTGTACTAACATAGTGTTTATACTTACACTAATTTGTGGTTTATAAAAGTTATTGATTATAATGTAGTAGCATATACTTTTTCTTTCATGACGTGCTTTTGGTGCTTTATTAAGATAAAACTTAACTGCCAGGAGATTTTGTAGAAAGCCCTTTTTTAAGATTAAAGTACTGGTTTTTCATATTTGGTATTGAGTACACCTGGAATATATTTTGATTAATGTATGAACTAGAATTCATTTTTTCTCATCTGCATAATCAAAAATCTCTGTATCTTTCACTTAATAGATTATACTTTCCCTACTCAGCTTCAGTTTCAATTTTTATTTATATCATGTTTCCGGGTTCTTTATTCTTATTTCATTCTTTTGTCCATTCTCTGCTCCATCAAGGCCTCTCCAGCATTTGGGGTTGTCAGTGTTTTATATTTTAATTGCAAGGTCCACCACCTTTCTGTCAGGGTGCTGTACTGGAGTGGTTTGTTGCTATCATGTTGGAAGGTGTGCCATCAGTATTGAAAATCAATCATCACTACGTGTATTTCTGGACTTTGATTTCTTTTTTTACATTGATAACTTTCTCATCTCTGGATTCTCATTTCTATTGACTTGGTGTATCTGCCTACCATTGTGCCAGTATCTATATACATAACAAATAATTTCACTGCTTCAAATACCAGTAGGGCACCTAAGGTGGGCAGCTTTCAGAGCAATCTCTATGTGAAGACAGATGAAAATCAATGGCTTGGTGATGAAGTTCCAAAACGCAGCCAATGGAACGTATGGAAGTTGACAGAACAGCAGAATATTAACCAACTCGTTGCTATAGACATGTCATCAGGAAGGATCAGTTGCTGGAGGATTCAGATTGTGTTTGGTGAAGCAGAGGGTCAAAGAGGGCGAGAGACCCTTGGTGATAAGAATTGTCACAGCTGCAATGAGGACTTGGACATGTTGGTGATCTTGATGTGAGCACCAGTTCCCCATGAGTCAAAGTCAACTCAACGGTAGCTATCTATCATCTATCTAACAAGTGTGCAGTTATCGCATTGTTCTTTAAATTTCCATTTCTCTAATAATGTCTATTGCTGGGGCTTTTTTTCCCCCTACAATTTTCCACCAGGGATAGCTCTTTGGTGAGGTGTTCATTCCAATTCTTATGCAGTTTTTAATGGGGTTGTGTATTTGCTTATATTTTACTTTTAAAAGTTCTTTTGATATGTTGTATGTAAGTCCTTCACCTGGTCTGTGCTCTGAAAACATTTTTTTTTTCTCAGCCCGTGGCTTATCTTTACATACCCATAGCATTGTCTTCATTCAAGGTCATTCCAAATCTCACTGCCATCAAATAAATTCTGCTTCATAGTAACCTTATAAGACAGAGTAGAACGACTCCCGTGGGCTTCCAAGACTACATCTTTACAGGAGTAGAAAGCCTCATCTTTCTCCAGTGGAGCAGCTGCTGGTTCAGAACCACTATCCTTTTGATTAGCAGCCTAACGCATAACCCACTGTAACCCACTATAACACCAGGGCTACTTTGTCTTTCAAAGTGGAAGTTTTAAATTAAAAATAAAATCGTTGTATTGGGGGCTCATACAACTCTTATCCCTATCCATCCATTGAGTCAAGCACATTTGTCCAGTTGTTGCCCTCATCATTCTCAAAACATTTTCTTTCTACCTGAGCCCTTGATATCAGCTTCTCATTGATTCCCTCCCTTCCTGATGAACCCTTGGTAATTTATAAAGTATTATTTTTTGTGTGTCTTACACTGACTGATGCTTCCCTTCCCCCGAAGTTTTTTTTTTTTTTATGAGATCAGATGTGCACCATTTACACAGGAGAGCGTTACTTTTGACCTCCCGTGCAGCCTGGTTTGTAGGGGCTTCTTCTCAGAATTTGAAATGGAGAGGAATCTTGATGTGCCCGGGGCATCTCAGAACCTCCATTCCTCATCGTGGGCAGTGTTGGCTTTAAAGGTGATGTGTGCAGGGAAGACTTTTTCCACCCAAGTCCAAGCTGACCCTGACCCTTTCTCTTGGAGTTGACTTTGTTAGTATGTTTCCCCCACCCCACCCCCTAAGAGTCTAGTTTTTACTTAGGGTTTAGCCCCTTAAAAATTACAAGTTTTTCAGGGTTGCAGTTCTTATCTGTGATTTTCAAAGTCCAAATGCCTCATGTCCTTCCCTGAAAAGACATTAAAACTCCAACCTCCCATGATTAAGCTCAGCTAATTCTCCCAGGACAGGTGTTCCCTGGGTGTCAGATTTCTATGTTAATTTTCAGGGCTCACTCTATTTTAAGTCCCTGGAGATTTATCTTACTTCTTCTGAAGCTCAGCTATGCATCTTAAAAAATTGTTTGTTACATTTATCCATCATTTCTAAGTGTCTTTTTATTCACACGTTTTTTAAAATTTGCCAGATATCCAGAAATAGAAATATTCTCACTGCTTTCTATATTAAATATACATCAAAATTATGGTCCATTGATGACATCCTCTTAACATGTTCCAGTGCTGTTAAGTATTTATTGTTTTTTATACCTTTTCCATCATTCAAAGAAATTTTTATGCAGAAAGCATACAATGCGGGTGAACTCAGCATGTCATCTTGACCCATTTTTTGAATCGGGTCTTGAAGGTTGAGTGCAAACTTGCTAGGTGAAAATGGAGGCCAAGGCCAGGCTATGCTTAAGCAAGGAAGTTATGAATGAATGTGATTGGCTAAGAATAAGGAAAAGTTAAGTCTAGCTCGAGAGCGGTATGCATTAGTAGAGAGATGCAGGATGAATAGGTTTCAATGCTTTCTAAAATGGTTGTACACGGTGCAAGAAGGAATCTGGGTACTGCAGTTCAGAAACTGTTTATTTGTGTTGCATTATAATGGAATTTCTGGGTGGTGCAAATGGCTAACATGTTCAGCTGCTACATGAGAAGTTGGAGGTTCGTGTCCACCCAGAGGCACCTCTGTAGAAAAGCCTGGGTATCAACTTCCACAATAGCATCCATTGGCAATGCTAGGGAGCACAGCTCTACTCTGATACACAAGTCACCACGAATCAATTATTTGGAAATTAGTTTTTAGCTGTATCTACACTCTATACAAAAGGAATTTGAGCCAGAGAAATACAACGCATGTTCCAAGGAGTAAACCCAGCATTCTGTCTGATTACTAAAATAAAATATAACAAAAACAAAAGCCATTGTCATCCAGTTCGTTACAACTCAGAATGACCACAGGTGTAGGATAGAGTAGAACTCCTTATGGGGTTTCCAAGGCTGTACTCTTTATAGCAGCATCTCTCCAGGTCTTTTTCCCATAGGGCAGCTGTTTGGTTCATGCCTGAACCTTTTGGTTTGCACCTAGTGCCTAACCACTACACATCCAGGGCTTCTTTACTTGACTGTTCAGCCATTGAATGATGTCAGTTTCTGTAGGGCTCTGCCATAAGCAAAGAGAAGGTGGGGGATTTTTAAAGCACGAAGATGAAGTAATTTGCTAGTGAGGTTTAGTGTGCCAACTACGCCTGGATAGGACTATGTGGGTGGAGTTTAATCAGGTCGCAGCTTGATTGGAGGGTGGCCAAGAGAAATATTTCCATGGCTGGCATCCCCTCTATCTTCCTCCATGGCGAAAGATTAACACGACTAGTGAGCTGTTGCTTGAGCTGTTTCTTTGTCTCAACGATGTGCTACTGCACTACCTGTGGGCCCAGCCAACCTGTGAATCTTGCCACTGGAGTGTGAGGGTCCTTTGAGACCTGTTTCATTGTACTTCTGGTGCATATATATCTCTTGACCATGAGCTTGCGGCTGGTGGATCACGTTGCTATGAGTACATTGCTTGAGTTTGACATCCCAACAGGGTCTGCTTCATGGAGCTCCAAGAACTACTGCCTGTTGCTACTCCAGTAGTCTGCTGCCTGCTGCCTGCTGCCTGCAGGGCGACTTTGCCTGCTTTGCCTGATAGCTGACTCTGCTTTCTGCTTCCTTAACCTTGGACCTGCAGTCTGTGTGAGTCAAAGGACCTTCAGTATATTAACTGTTCCATGAAAGTGAGTTGAACTGAGCCCTCTGAACTGCTGTGTGGAGTAATTCGCCGTTATATTCCTTCTCATTGTGTGTATATATATATATGTATTCATATATATTCATATACATATTCATAAGTGTCCTGGCTTTGTTTCTCTAGAGAACCTTGCTTACAGAAGTAGCAAGGCTGTAACTGTTGGTCACTTCTAATCTGGAACAAAAGAGAAAGAAGGAAACAAATGACATAGAAATAAAAAAAATCTAATGACAGGACTAACAGTCTACATGAACCACTGACTCATCGACTCCAAGACCAGAAAAACTAGATGGTCTTTGACTACCACTCATAACTGTCTTGTCAGGGCCACAATAAAGGTTGTTCGCAACTTACAATACTCGGTTACAATGAACCTCACATATGACAACTTTTTCTTTCTTTTTTTGTGTGTGTCTCTTATTGGTAGTAATGTGTACTACAAATAACATCACAGTATGAAATTTTTTATATTGTCATACCTGTATATGTAATTTTTCCAAACCCTAAAGGCGAATCAAGATTGGGTTGATAAAGATACTGATAATAAAGGGCAATGATAATGAAAACTAAAAAATAAAATGTAGTGGTTGACTTAGGTCAGAACCAACTTAAGGTGGAGTCTGATGAACAATGGATCCCCGCTATAAGATGGGGATAACTTGTAGGTGTTTCTGACAGAATGTGTAATAGAACTAGAATTCATAAACAGGCCAGAATTGCTGTACCAATTAAGACTGGAGGATGTCCTGAGATGATTGCCCTGGGAGACTCCATACAACTTGAACCAAGATCATCTCCTGAGCTCACCTTTTAGCTGACTAACAGATTGGCTCATAAAATAAAGAGCGTTACCAGTGACTACTCTGCGAGACCAAGCGGTCCACAATTACTCTCAAGCTAAGACGAAAAACTCAGGGACAAGAACACCGGATTACTGGAAATTCAGCACTAAGAGTGTCATTAATGAGAATACTGACAGATTCTGAAAAGTGCAACCAATGTCACCGAACAGTTTGTGTAGTAATTGTCGAGGAGAGTCTGATGTATAAACATTTACCAAAAATAGTACGACATTGTTAAAGAAGCAAACAAACACAACAAGATTGCTCAGGAAGATTATTCTATTGGTTGGGTAGCACACAGAATAACAGGGTTACACACCCACTCTTTAACTATTATTATTGTTATTAATTATTATTATGGTTTGGGCTAAGGTTCATAGAACAAATTCATTTCCCATTCAATAATTTATACGCATTTTGTTTTGTGATCTTAATGTCAATCCCCTTGAGGTAACAACACTGAGCCCACTTCCCCTCTCAGTTCCCCTATTTCCATTTATCCTTCCTGCCTGCCACTTCCCTGGGAAAATGCTGCCCTTTTGCTCTTCTATGGTTGTGTTCAGGAGCATAGTGCTTCTTGGATTCAATTCCACTCTTAGTTGCTTATCAGTCTAGAGAAGAAACCTGCATCCTTGGAAGCTGAAGAAAGAAAAATTGAGGGGCTGAAAGATGACCACAATAGGGATTGATAGATGTCTCTCTGAGACAGGAGATAGCAGGAAGGTTGAGAAGAGCAATTTCCTTACACATTTGTGGAAGCACAGAGAAGACATTGAAGGACAGCTCAGGCTATGGAAGAAATTATTGTTGCCTTAATTGTAAAGGGGCGCCTTATTGGAGAGCAGAGTTGAGAAAAAATAAGAAGAGTTTAAGGGTGCAGCTCTTAGAGAACATGTTGAGTAGAGTTTTCCATGGGCCAAGATACACTGTCTTTCTGCAAAGAAGGTGGGGGGATGAGATCTAGGTGAGGAAGCATCGTTGGAGAAAGACTGTAGGGGGTAAGGAGACCCATGGTAGAAAGGAAATCATATCTGTATATCTCATACTTCAGAAGATCCCCATGGGATGGAAGTAGGCTTTGCCATTTGGAAATTTCCCATGAGGAAGTGAAACTGATCCTTGGAATGCCTATGCTCTCTAATTCAACACTGCCAACAACTTCTTGAGATAGCCATCCTTAGCTACAATTCACAGTTGGGAAACTGAGTCTCAAAGAGGCCATATAACTTGCCTAAGGACAATCCCCAGCAAGCTACAGAGATGACATCACACACACACACACACACACACACACACACACACTTTTCTGGACGTATGGGTGTTTGAGAATAGAACTTTGTCTCAATCAAGGTGAGAATTATTCTGCAGTGGATTGCATCTCAGTGGGGAACCCGAAGAAATGGTAGTGGCTGCCCAAATATACCCAGGGGGTGTCTTTCACTTTCTCTAATGTTTTCAAGTTGTATCACCCTGGAGATAACTCTCAGTGTGCTCCCAGAGAGAGTCCTGTCTCCCGGGATTCAAGGTCAGGCCTAATTCTTCAGTCTCTTGTTTATTCCTGTGGGTTGGAAGCTAGAGCTCCTGAGGTGCCCCACTTGTCATCATCAAGGCAGCTCTGCAGGACGGAGAGGCTGGTACCCCTCTCAACCCTCACCTGCTCTTTCTCTAGCCTAATGGCCAGACCTACTGATGTCACAGTGTGAAGTATGCATTTAGGGGACATCCTAGGGTTCTCTTAAGTAACTCTGCTTTTGTAGATGGCAATGCCGGGGGGGGGGGATATGGAAATCGTTTCCTTTTTATTAAGAAGAAAGAAAGAAAGAGAGAAAGAAAGAAATTTGTACAACAGTGTCCTGCCCACTGAGGCATGAGGCTACACAAATATGGCCACAGCTTAGAAAGGACAAGTAGTCAGATATGGATGGAGTCAGGCATATAGCTCTGTGTCTTCTTCAGGTTGTATGTGGTTGCCATACAAATGGCAGTGTTCATTCATTTATTCAACACGTATGTGTTGAGTATATAGTATGAGGAAGCCTCGGTGGCCTATTTGTTGCATTCTGGGCTGCTAACCACAAGGCCCCAAGGTCAATACCACCAGCAGCTCCTCAGGAAAAAGATGGGGCTTTCTACTCCCATGAATTTGCTGTCCTGGAAACTTACAGGGCTGTTCTACCCAGTCTTAAAAGGCCGCTATGAGTCGGCATCAACTTGATGGCAATTGAGTTGGCAAGAAAGTAAGTATTTCACACTGTTCTTTCAGCTAGGGATAAAGCCACGAATACAGAAAAATATCTATTTTACACAGAACATACAAAGGGGTACCAACCCTCCCCCCGCCAAAAGGAAACAAGTTCTTCTGGGTGGAGTTTTCACAGTACACATTTTTTCCTGCTAGGTGAGTACATGCACCCTCTGAGTTAGTGCACCCACTGGTGTCACCTGGGAAGGTTCTCTCTGGTCACAGTGAATTTTTTCATAAAAGCAGTTTCCATGGATAATTTAGGAGAACAGAGTGCGGCAGTACAATTCTGTTTCCTGCTCAGGGGAAAAATGCAGCTGAAACTGTTGCATGCTGAACACAGCTTACAAGGACAGTGTTATGGGAAAAACTCAAGTGTAGGAGTGGTTTTCTCTTTTTGAAAAGGTGAAATGTCGATTGATGACAATCCTCATTCTGGATGTCTGTCAGCTTCTCGAATGGACAAAAATGTCGACTAGTAGTGCATTCTGGAGTTCGTTCCACCAGGTCAGACTGGTAATCAAGCTTTCTATTTAGAGGTTCTGAAAAGATTGCATAAAAGTGCATGATAAGAAAAGCCTGATTTGTGGCCAAAAGGGGACCGCCATAAATGACAATGTACTTGTTCAGTGAGCCAGTTTTGGACTAAAACAGCATTTCTCTCTTGCCCCACACACCTTATTCACCTGACCTTGCTCCATGCAACCTCTTTTTATTTCTGCGATTGAAGAGGGACATGAAAGGACAGCGATTTGACGACATAGAAGAGGTGAATAAAAAAAATGAGGGAGGTGCTGTCAGCCATCCAAACAGATGAGTTTGAGAAATATTTCTAGGAATGGGTGGGAGGGAAGAGGAAAGTGAGGAGCTGAGACCAAGGGCTCAAGTAGAAAGAAAATGGTTTGAGAATGGTGAGGGCAACAAATGTACAAACGGGCTTCACACAATGGATGTCCGTATGGATTGTGATAAGAGTTGTACAAACCCCCAATAAAATGATTTAAACAATAAAAAAGAATGGAATCCGACCTGGCAAATGTATTAAATGTAATGGAGAGCACTTTGAAGGTAAAATGTTGTTTTGTAAAAATATATAAATACATAACTTTGAAAAAAATCCCATTTTTGTCCCTCTTGTATGTTTCAGCAGGCAGAGCTAGACATAAACATACAGATATTTGTCTTCCCGTGACTTTCAGGAAACAAGTGATATGCCAGGAAAGGAAGAACAAGACCAAACTCCAGGAAGGAATTTGAGCTTTCAGACTAAGACAGAGTAGGAAAAAAACCAAAAAATCTTCTTTCCCCAACACTATACAATGTGAAATTTAAGGCTCAAAATAAAATGCTATCATAGACGAGTCCATTAATTTGGAAGGCACTCTAAATATATAATGGCTGCATGTATACCAATGATTACAAAGATGGCATAGGACTGAGCCATGTTTTGTTCTAATCCATCTGAGGTCTCATGTGAGACATTCTTTCAGGAACGCCGAGACTAAATCAGTTACTAGCTTGAAGGGGAATAATTTACAGTAATCAAGCCACTGGGGGATGAATGTAGGAATAAAATGGGGGTTTGATGAAATGCAGAAATTGTAAATAAAGGGAGAGATTTGAACACCTGTGGCATTTAAGTATTTACATGGTTAAAAAATAAAGTTTGCAAATCAATGGAAGAAAAGGGTTATTTTTTTTAACTTTTATAGGAAAAAAGACCAATAATAAGTTTGAAAAATGAGCAAAGTATAGTAACAGAGAGCTGTAGAAAAAGAAATATAAATGGCTCATCAAAGGATAGTAGAATGCTGAACCGCACTGATGATTTAAACCTGAAAATTTAAACCATGAGATATCATTGGTCATCTTTTGAATTTATAAGCATTGAAAAAAATTGATAATAATCACTGTTGTCAAGGATACAGGGAGACAGATATTATCATACATCGATGGTAGAAGTATATTTTGCCATGCTATTAAAATTTATTAATATCTGTACAAATGTATTATTACTGTTGGAAAAATAGATAACAACTGGTCTTTTAAGAAGTATGCAATGTAGTCATGTTAACTATATTAAGTGTGCATGAATAATTGTGCATGAATAATATGTAACCACCAGCCATCATCATTGCCAAAGTTCCTACTATCCTAAACAATCATTCCCAAAACAAAAGCTTTCCCTCTTTCTCTTCAGTCCCAAATCTTGAAGCCTGCAAGGATGAGCTAAAAGATTGGCAGTTAGAACTAACTCAGAGGGTCAGGGTCTTAAAAGCCCTGCAGAGATCAGTTCTAGTAGTTCCTTGTCTGTATGGACCACATTTTGTCTATCCATTCACCTGCTGATGGAGACTTGCGTTGTTTCCATCTTTTGGCTACTGTAATAACTCCGCAGTGAATGTGGGTGTACACATGCCTCCTCTCATTCCTGCGTTCAAGTTTCTTGGTGATACACTTACACAGTGGAATTGCTGAATCATATGTCCAGCTCTTTGAAAAACTCTCAAATTGTTTTCCATAGTTGCTGTATGATTTCGTATTCCCGCAGCAGTGGACCCGAGTTCCAATTTTTATTGAGCTTTTAATTTTAGACTAGTTTTAGATTTGCAGGAAAATGGCAACTATGGTCTGGAGAGTTCTAATACACCCACACTGTTGGCCCGAATATTAACATCCTACACTAGGTACAATGTGTCAGGAGGACCGGAGAAGAACGTATGCATTGGAGTTACGATGTTGGTAAAGAATATTGAATATACCACAGGCTGCCAGAAGGACAGAAGAAGACGCAGCACATCTGTCTTGGAAGAAGTGCAGCCAGAATGCTTCATCGAAGTCGGGATTATAAGACTCCATCTCACATAGTTTGGACATGAAATCAAGAGGGACCAGTCTCTGGAAAAGGATATCAAGCTTGGGAAATGAGAGGGTCAGCCCGAGAGGAAGACGTTCAAAGAAACCGATTGACATGGTAGTTGCAAAGTGAGCTCAGGCATAAACGCAATTGTGAAGGTGGTGCCAGGCCAGGTTGGATTTATTTCTGCAGTGCTTGGGGTCACTGAATTGGAATCTCTTCTGTAGCACCTGACAATGGCAACAACACATTGCTCCATCTGTCACAATTAATGAAGTCACAATGGCACATCCTCTGATGAACTGAAGTTATGAATTCCTTTCTCCATCCGCGTTCCCCCAGTGTACCTTTTGGGTGCGACAGGATCCATCCAGGAGGCTATGTTACACTGACTCATCTTATCACCTTGGCCCCTCTTTGCTTTGACGGGTTCTCATATTTTTCTGTTTTGATTTTTGGTGACCTTGACAGTTTTGAGGTGTGCTGATCCAGCAGATTGTGGAATATCTTTGAATTGAGATTGTCTGATAGCTTAGGATTCCACTGCTGTCCTGGGAAAGAAAGCCTCAGATGTCAGGTGATCTTTCTCATTATATTATACCAAGGGTACATGATATCATCATGACTCTACCCGCTGATGGTAACTTTGATCCCCTACTGAAAGAAGTGCTTGCCAGGCTTCTCCTCTGTGGGCTACTATCCTACTCCCCCCTTCAAATACCCCCCCAACCCCTTCTAGACTGTCCTGACCTTTTTGGAAGGAAGTTACTACACATAGCCCCCATGTCTGGAGTGGAGAGGTCCCTGCCAACTCCTTGAAAGTGAATGCTCTACATATTTGGAGTTTTTCTGCATGACTTGTCTTTTCTCTTATTTACTCAATCATTTATTGATGTCGGTATAATTTAGAAATGCTTATTTTATAGTGTGTATTATAAACGAATTAGACTTGATTTTCTTGCTTAAATGGTTGGTTGAGTCTACTGAGAGTTCTTTTAATTAACCCCCGTGTCCTTTTGACATACCCTCATCAGCGTGTGTGTGTGTTTAAAACATCTTGCTTTTGGGATGCTATGAGACGCCCGAGTTACATTCTCTGGACTTGCTGCTTCAATAGTAGATTTGGCTACTTTCCCCAAGTAATCCTTTAAAGGCCCTGGGTGGTGCACATGGTATAGAACTTCAGCTGCCAACCCCAAAATTTGGTGTTCAAATTCACTCAGCAGTAATGCAAAAGAAACGTGTGGCAATCCTGCAAAAACAAACAAAAAATGCTTAGCTACTGAAAATTCTATGGGGCATATTTCTACTCTGACTCACACAGGTGGTCACAAGTTTGAATTGATTCCCTAGCACCTGTTTTTGGCTGAGGAAACCTGGTTGCTTTGATGAGAGAATGGCATTAGAAACCATGATCCGGGTACAGAATGTGTGTTGTTAGTAGATATCATAGACTCAGCTCACAGTTGACAAACTGAGAAACTGTGTGTGTGCATATTAACTGCAGTATATATACAGCATCTTTTTACAAAAGCTATCTTGTCTTCCGTGAAAGATTTCTCTGTTTTATCAAAATCAATTTACTACGGTTTGTTTGGGTATATTTCTGGGATTTCTAGTCTTTTCTGTTAATCTTTGTGTCTATTATTTTGTCAATAGCCTGCTGTTTTGGTTGCTCTAATTTTTATAATAAGCCTTGAAATCTGGTAGTGTGAGTTCATTAGCTTTTATTTTTCAGTATTGTGTTTGCTATTCTAGATATTTTACCTCTTCTTATAAAATTTATAATACGGTTGCCAATAACTTTCCTTGAAGTTGATTAGTATTGCGTTGAATTCATAAGTCAAGTTTTGAAGAATTAGTATATTAAAAATATTGAGTTCCAATCCATGAACACGGATCTCTTTATTTTTTTCCAAACCACGTTATTAGGAGCAAATCCAGACATATGCTATTCAATTGTTGAATCATATCAAGCAATGTTTTACAATCATTACCACAAGCAGTTCCAAAATATGTTCTACCTTCTTGAACTCCTTGATATCACCTTTCCCTACCCACCCCCACCTTGTGATAGTTACATAATCCAGTGTCAATTTGAGAGAATTATTAATAAAGGGGTGGAGTCTGACCTGTCAATCAAGATATAACCATTGAGGCCTCTGTGGGCATGGCCTTCTCCTGAGAATTCTGAGAATTCCTATTTTGCCTCCATGGAGGCAGGAGACATCTTCTCACTCTACTCACTCCCTTGGAGATGCTCTACTGAAAAGGCTGACTCCCTGCGAGACATCCATGAGGAGAAGCCACATGGAGCTACCCTGATACCGTCCTGGAAGCTGGAAGAGCCACGTGGAAAGCCCTGACAGCGCTGAGATGCTTACAACACCCACTGAAACCAAAGACTTTCTACCTACTGATGTGATCATCCTGCATTCGGCGTCATTGCATGTGTTTCCTCAGTCTGAAAATGACTTTATAGATTGGTATGGGATATATGGGCTAATATTGGATATGAGTTTGGACTGGACTGGTTTGGGATGCTTTCTTAATGTATAGTGACCCTTTATGTAAAACTCTCTCTTATACACATATATGTGTTTATGAATTTGTTTCTCTAGTCTACCTGGATTAAAATACACACACACCCTACCTCGCGCACTGTGCCCCCCAGGAACACTTAAGATAGTGTTGTCTCAATAGATTCACCTAGCCTGGGTTTCATATACCAAAAAGGAGAGAAAAGCACATAACAGAGTCAAGAAGACCATCAACAATAACAAAATACAACAAAGACAAACCTCAGTATGAAAAAACCCATAAGCTATTATAAGCCAGATCAAACACGAAGTTTATCAGAGGGAGATCAAGTGACAAGGTTTTAACCATTCAAGTCAGAGTTATCATTTTAATCTACTATAGTCTTCTCTCCACTACTCTCTGTCTGATAACCACACTATTCCCATCCTTCAATTACAGTTGGAGGGAAATCACCAGAGGCTTATTTCCCATGTAGATCCTGCAACTTTATTTTGAGTTTACACTGTCATTCATAGCCTTCTGCACACCAGAATCTCACAATTTAAGCTCTGATACTATTCCCTCCTTGAGATTTGGATTATATAATTTACAATCCTTGGATCACAGATGTTGGTGTTCTTCTTCCATGTGAGTTTTGTTAATGTCTCACATACGTGCCTGCTATTTGAAAACAATCCTTTAAGATCCAGGATGCTATTGTTTATGAGAATTAGGCACCATCTAATTTCTTCACCACAATTTGTTACTTTGTTCCCATACCTTCTGTGTTTCCTTCATGGGGGTGAGTATTGAGTAGGGCCATGATATAAGAACTACTTATTCTTAGATTGGAGCTAGGATTAAGTGTGAGCAAAAAAATCTATCTGTGAATCTATGTTTTTAATCTGCCTCTGGTTGACCTTAGAGACATCTATGTTAATTTATGGTAGAGAATCTAATCGATCACCTCCTTAGAGCATAAGGGCCTTCTGTTGATAGTGTCATTGATTAGGCCATGGTACTGATTTTAAAACACTATTGTGAGAGAAATATTGAACAAATGTAGGCTAACTACATATCACAAAACATGGATTATTCACTGTGCAAAATAAGTCCTTATGTGACTGAACACTATTTGCACAAACACTGGGAGTTGGTGTTCAGGTAAAATTTACAATAATATTGACTGACAATGACATACACAGGTCTGCTAAAATAATACATATCTTAATACAGCTAGTAGGCCACTTTGGTAAGTACTAAATATGAGTCTGCCTACTGACAGTTTAATAATACTCTTTGTATAGCTGTTTTCTGCTTCTTTGCCCACCATTTAGTTTCCCCTTGAGTCCCCTGGTAACAGGCATGTTTAAAGTAGAGCCTAGCTCACCTAGTAGGGTTTCCACATTGCATCTCTCTGGTATTGCCTTTGGGGTGTGTTAGGATCCTTGAAGGTCCAGAGTTCATTGTCTCAATGTTCTAGGGCACATGGCCTGGGTCCATATGGGATGTACAGAAAATTGGAGCAATGCGGATTATTAAGAGCATAGTACCAGACATACTCCCCAGTTAGGGTCCTTAAAAGTATTGTTAGTCTTTTTCCTGCACTAAGAAGTTGGTCCTCCTCCTTCTTCTACCAACAGACATGCACTTGTCTTCTCTAAGACATGTCTGCTCCCTTTACCACCTCCTGACTTGATTTTCCCTTCAATATCCATCTTCACTCAGCTAGGAATGTCTGCCAGACTGGCGAACCTCATCATACCTTTGCATGGCATCCACTAAAACAGCAGTTCTCAACCTGTGGGTTGCAACCCCTTTGGGGGTGGAAAAACCCTTTCATAGGTGTCGCCTAAAGTCATCAAAAATGGATATTTCCAATGGTCTTAGGAACTGAGACAGCGCTCCTCTATCTGTCTCCAGGAAGGTCCACCCCCATGCAGATATGCCCACATAGGAGTTCCTGGCATGATGACATCATCGCACCAACCCCATCACATACACCCCATACAAATACAGGTGTATCTGGCAGGATTCGTACCATAAAGTACTTATGTGGATCAGTAACACATGTGTAGAGAACAGCTACTCTGTAGAAATCAGCTACTGTGTTGAAAGCAGCAGTATTTGGAGGTAAAATGACACTTTATGAATTATAACTACATATTATTTTTGTGATTAATCACTATGCTTTAATTATGTTCAATTTATAGCAATGAAAATACATCCTGCATATAAGATATTTACATTATGATTCATCACAGTAGCAAAATTAGAGTTATGAAGTAGCAATGACAATAATGTTATGGATGGGGGTCACCACAACATGAGGACCTGTATGAAAGGGTCGCGGCATCAGGAAGGTTGAGAACCACTGCACTAAGAGGTCACCCTACCCTCCCTCTCTCTTGAAAATCAACTCCCAGCTGATGTGGGGACCCCTCTGCCAAAAGGCCCTTCAAGATAAAAGGGTGGCATGTGGTCCATGGGCACCAGTCAGGCTCTCTGCTGAGCTGCCTGGCTGGCCTGAATGCCTGAGTCTGCTCCTACCTTGGTGCCCATCCCTAGAGCAGGGCACTCACACAGTCCTGGTCAATCACACAAGGACAAAAACTCCATGAGTCCACTACTCTAGGGAGGAGCAGCAGGAGGGGCACAGAATCTTTCTATTTTTATCTTAAATATTGTTCAGCGATGTCTTGCAGGGTTTTTTGCATATAGTTCCTATACATATTTTATTTATTTTAATTGTGGGAAGTTTTATAAATGTCATTTTATAACATTTCAAAGTTCAGTTGTTCACTGTTACTAAATCAGAAAGTGATTGACCTGATTCATATTGATCTTGTGTCCTGCAACCTTGCTATATGTACTCATTAGTTACAGTATTGTTCTCCTTTGTTTTAATAGATTCTTTGGATTTTCTATATCTACAACCATGCCGTTCTTGACTAAAGGCATTTTAAAGTTATCCTTTCTAATCGGTAGCTTTTTACATTTACTTTTCTTGCTTTATAATACTAGCTATGACTGAGAGTACAATGTGGAACAGAAACAGTGAAAGATAATAGCCTTGTCTTTTTCTTGATATTAGTAACATAATACCCAGTCTTTCACCACTAAATAAGACCTCAGCTATGGGTTTATTAAGAGAAAGATGAGGCGTTCACTCCCATAAAGATACAGTCTCAGAAACTACACGGGCAGTTCTACCCTGTCCTCAAGGGTCACTATGGGTCAGCACCAACTCTCTGTATGTCATTTGTCTTGATTTGAGTAGGGGGCCGGGGGGAGGTCTTTGTGTGTATGGTAGGTCTTTGTTAAATTGAGGAAATATTACTTTATTACTTATTCTCTGAGGATTTTATCATAAATAGGTGTTCAATTCTAATGAGTGCCTATTTACAGTGCTATTATTTATTTGCTTTTAATATATTTTGCATCATTCAGAAATAATGCAGAGATACATGAAACAGGTGAACCATATCTATCATTTTAATCCAATTGTTTAACTGGGTTGTAAAGGTGAAATACAAACTTGCAAGTTAAAACATGGAGGAATAAAGCAGTCTATGCACATACGGGAGGTATTCATAGCTGCAAGAAAACCGTGATGAGCCAGAATCAACATGAGGCTTGTTCCTGTGAGGCAGAGGTCAACTATGTCTGTGCTTTCCCCCACTTTTTCCTTAATTCTGACACCATTTGTTCTCCTCACATGCTTGTGTGGTTTATTAGGGTGACAATGTAGAAAGAGCAGGATATAATATAGGATGCAACTCAGAGTCAATGTCAGGACACAGTCTAGAACTCAAAGTCAAGGTGAGGAGACAGGATACTACTCAGGAGAAAGTGTATAGGACAGATGCAGGAAAGTGGATGAAAGAGAGGACACATCCCTTCCCTCAGCAAACAGGGAAGCTTCAGTCAAGCTCCCTGCTATCCCAGGTCATTCTTGCAGTAACTCTGCAGCTCCCCTCTCCACCGGGACCCACTGTTCTCAGGTTCCAGGGCTTTTAAGGGTTGAATCAAGTCACTCACTCACTGCCATCAGGGCAGTTACAACTTTTAGGACAGAGTGAAACTTCCTCCGGGCTTCCAATGCTGTAAATCTGTATAAGAGCAGAAAGCCTTATCTTCCTCCCTTGGAGAAACGGGTGGCTTCCTGTACTCCTTGTCACGGACCCCTTGTCAATTATAAGGTAGTCTCCCTATTAATGTTAGGCTTTATGTTGACATGACTAGGTGACTAGGCCAGTATTCTCCCATTATATGATCTAGTGAGGCAGAGAAGTGGTTGTGGTTGGAATAGACCTCCTTAATTTGTTCACAGAGGGAGGTTTCATTCGGGTGTGACCTACTTCAAGTGTGAATTGACAAAGTGTGTGGAAAACGTCTGCTGCTGGATTTGGATCCTGCATCTGGTTTGTTGACCTCTTGTTATATAATCCACTGATTCCCAGATGTCATCTGTGGACTGCTGACTTTCATTCAGCCGAACTTATATTCATTCCTCTCTGCATCTACTGTGGAAAGCAGAACCAGGAAAAGAGTGTATTCAGACATTCATATGTTAAGGAGTCTGGAAGACCAAGGGTCCTATGGAGGAAACCTTCATGTTCGTGGGTTGGAGATGTGTCCCACTCATATACTCCTAAGTCAACAGTTCTCAACCTGTGGGTCATGACCCCTCTGGGGGTCAAACAGCCTTTCACAGGGGTTGCTTAAGCCCATCAGTAAATGCCTATTTCCGATAGTCTTAGAAACCGAGACACCACTCCTCTATCAGTTTCCAGGCAGGTCCGCCCACATGCAGACACACCCAAATACAAGTACCCGGTGTGATGACATCATTGTGCCAACCCCAACACAGGTACATGTGATGGGGTTGGCACCACAATATATTTATGCAGATCAGTCACACATGTGTAGAAAGCAGCTGCAGTGTTGAAAGCAGCTACTCTGTTAAAATCAGCTTCATGAATTATAATTACTGGGTAAATGTAAAATCATTAAATACTGAAATATTTATTTATTTATTTATTTATATTATGGGAACTTATCTGGATGCTGATTGGTCTTTTTATACTCAACTGTGGTTGATGTGGATACTGCTCCCTTGTGATAGTAACAGGTATGTAAAATAAACAACAGAATTGTAAATCACAGAAAACTTTAATGAACTGTATTGACTGAACTATGCCATATATTATCTTTTGTATTATTAAAGCTATTGTTATATATTATTTTCATTAGCAAACCATCCCATGACAATCGATCGTGTAGAGAAGAACTTTAAAATATACTGAGGATTTTTTACAGTATGGTTTCACCTCAATAATTACAGCAAGAATTGAGAAAACACAATGTGTTACTTGTTGTGAAGTTCTATCAGCTGAATCTATGAAACCTAACAAACTAAAAGGCCATTTTAAAAGCAAGCATCCAAACTTTGCCAGCAAGGATACCAAACAACTATTTCAGAAGCAAAGCTTATGAACTCAAGAAAGCCAGACTTGACACTGGTGGCAAGTACCACAAACAAAACGTAGCAGCCGTTGAAGCTTCATATTTGGCGGCACTCAGAATCACCAGAGCTATGAAACCTCACACCATTGCTGAGGATTTATTGTTGCCAGTGGCCAAAGACATTGTTCAAGTTATGATCGGAAACAAATTTGTTACACAATTGGGGGCAATTTCCTTATCTAACGACACTGTCTGCAGAGGAATAGTTGACATGTTTTCTGATATTCTTGATCAGGTAATCCAGGAAATTAAATCTGCTCCACTTCCAATATTTAGCATCCAGCTTGATGAATCTACAGACATTGCAAAGTGTTCAGTTACTGGTTTACATGAGGTATATTAATGATGGTGACTTTAAAGATGAGTTCTTTTTTTGCAAACCTCTTGAAATGACAACTACTGCATGTGATGTATTTGACACAGTTGGTTCATTTCTGAAAGAGCACAAGAGCTCTTGGGAAAAGGTTTGTGGTGTGTGCACGATGGTGTGCCAGCTATGCTAGGATGTCGATCTGGATTTCAATGTTTGGTACTGAGTGACTCACCAATAGTCATCAGAACTCACTGTATGATTCATTGGCAAATATTAGCAACAAAGTGTTACAAGAAGTAATGAAAAATGTCATAAGCTGTGTCAATTTTTTAAGGGCAGCACTTGAAACAATCAACTGTTTTCACAACTGTGCGACTAGTTGCATGTACTGAATAATGCTCTGCTTTTTCACACTGAAGTGAAATGTTTGTTAAGAGGAAAAGTAGGAGAGAGTGGAGCACATCCTGGCCTACCAGTCCCTGAGGACGATAACCCCAACTAGAGCAGCCAGTTCAGAGAAGAACACATGGCCAGCCCCACTATGAGACATGACGTCCCTCACTGACCCATGGCCCTGCGGGGGACAGCACTAGAGAGACAGTGTGGGCGACCTGATTCCACCACACCGAGGCAAAGCACTGGGGGAGTGCAGCGGAACAGCAAGGGAATGGAGCGGTGAGGTCCCCAGGGAATGCTGAAGGTAGATTATGGGGCCAAGGCTAGGTGCCCCAACAGACTGGACTGGAAAACACTCTTAAAGGCCAACAAATGATCCTTGAACTAAATACAAGCTTTTCTTTCTTGTTGTGTTTTGTTGTGTTCTTTGTCAGTGGTTTCTTGTTTTGTTGTATGTTGTTGCTTGGTTTTGCTCTGTCTTGTTTTTGTGTATGTTATTATCTCCGTAGGTCTGTCTAAATAAGATAGGCTGGACGACACTTCTGGGGGGAAATGGGATAGGGGAGGTGGTGGGTAAGGAAGTGGTGCTAACAAACCCAGGGACAAGGGAACAACAAGTGATCCAATTTGGTGGTGAGGTGGGTGTGGCAGGCCTGATAGGGCATGATCAAGGGTAATGTAAGGAAGAGGTATTGCTGAAACCCAGGTGGAGACGGAGTATGATAATGGGACAGGAGGAAAGTCAAGGGCAATGGAGAAAAGAGCTAGGAGGCAAAGGGCATTTATAGAGGTCTAGAAAAAGACATGTACATATGCAAATATATATATGAGGATGGGGAAATAGATCTATGTGCCTATATTTATAGGTTTATTATTAAGGTGGTGGAAGGACATTGGACCTCTACTCAAATACTCCCTCAATGCAAGAATACTTTCTTCTATTAAATTGGCTCTCTATGATGCTCACCCTCCCGACACAACTACTGACGACAAAGCGGGTGAATAAGCAAATGTGGTGAAGAAAGCTGATGGTGCCTGGCTATCAAAAGATATAGCATCTGGGGTCTTAAAGTCTTGAAGATAAACAAGCAGCCATCTAGCTCAGAAGCAACAAAGCCCACATGGAAGAACACACCAGCCTGTGTGGTCACGTGGTTCTGAGGGATCAGTTATCAGGCTTCAAAGTACAAAAAATCATATCCTTGGGTGCACACCTCCATGATACAATCGCTGAGGACAAACAGGTACATAAGCAAATGTGGTGAAGAAAGATGATGGTGTCCGGCTAGCGAAAGAGATAGCATCTGCGGTCTCAAAGACTTGACGGTAAGCAAGCGGCCATCTAGCTCAGAAGCAACAAAGCCCACATGGAAGAAGCACACCAGCCTGTGCGATCACGAGGTGTCGAAGGGATCAGGTATAAGGCATCATCTGAACAAAAAAAAATCTTACCATAGAAATGAAGGGGGAAGTGCAGAGTTGAGACTCAAAGGCCATTTTTTGGCCACTGGAGATCCCCTCACAGAGGGGTCTAGGGGAGGAGATGAGTCAGTCAGGGTGCGGTGTTGCACCGATGAAGAATACAACTCTCCTCTAGTTCGTAAATGCTTTATCTCCACCACCACCCCCCTCACTATCATGATCCGAATTCTACCTTGTAAGTCTGGATAGTGCAGAGGATGTACACTGGTGCATATAGGAGCTGGAGGCACAGGGAATCCAGGGCGAATGATACTTTCAGGACCAGGGGTGTGAGTGGCGATACTGTGGGGGTAGAGGGAGAGTGGGTTAGAAAGAGGGAACCGATTGCAAGGATCTACATGTGACCTCCTCCCTTGGGGACAAACAACAGAAAAGGGGGTGAAGGGAGACATCAGACAGGGAAATATATGACAAAATAACAATTTATAAATTATCAAGGGCTCATGAGGGAGGGGGGAGTAAGGAGGGAGGGGGGAAAAGGAGGACCTGATGCAAAGAGCTTAAGTGGAGAGCAAATGCTTTGAAAATGATGAGGGCAATGAATGTACCGATGTGCTTTACACAATTGATGTATGTATGGATTGTGATAAGAGTTGTATGAGCCCCTAATAATATGTTTTTTAAAAAAAGAGGAAAAGTTTTAAAACGTGCTTTTGAGCTTCATGTTGAACTCAAATTGTTATTTTAATCAGAAAGCAAGACAGCAATTCAAAAGACTTTTCAGCTTCCTTGGTTGACATCGTTGCCATCTTGAATGAGTTAAATTTATCACTGCAAGGACCAAATGCAACATGCTTTGATTTGTCTGAAAAGATCCAGTCATTCCACATGAAACTTCAGTGGCAAAAAAAAGGGATGAAAATAAAGTTTGCATGTTGCCTACCCTATCTGCTTTCTTTGAGGAACATCACATTGAACCAGACAAAGGGATCATGATGATAGTTTCTGTGAAAGTACACTTGCACATGCTTGCAGATGAAGTTTCATCGTACTTTCCAAATCTACCTGACACCCCATTTACACTTGCCAGAAGCCTATTCACAAAGTGGAAGATGTTCCTGAGACAGCACTAAAGGAGTTCATTGAACTTATTAACAGTGATGCAGCAAGAACTGATTTCTCTATAATGTCAATCACAAAATCCTGGATCAAGTGTTTGCAGTCGTATCATGTTCTGTCTGAGACTGTATTGTACCTTCTTCTTCCATTTCCAACAACATATCTTTGTGAAACATGTTTTTTTCGGCTTGTTGGTTATCAAGTCTAAATACAGAAGTAGACTTGTTGTGGAAGATGCTCTTCATTGTGCTCTTGCAAAGATTGCCTGAGAATTTCTGATCCGGTGAGAAAGAAGCTATCTTGAACCTTCGCACTGACATTGGCTTTTTACGCATACTGTCACAAAATGTGGCGATGTATTTTACTATTGTTATATTAAGACTGTTACCCATGCTACACCATGCTTCAGGACAAAATTTCATTTACTTGTAATTATAAATAAATATTTCACAATAAAATGACTTATTGTTTTTGAGATTGATCACTATGCTTTAACTATGTTTAATTTGTAACAATGAAAATACATCCTTCATATCAGATATTTATATTACAATTCATAACAATAGCAAGATTACAGTTATGAAATAGCAACAAAAGTAATTTTGTGGTTGGGGGTGACCACAACATGAGGAACTATATTACAGCAGCATTACGAAGGTTGTAAACCACTGTCCTAAGTAAAAGCTATTCCCCACGATGCCCCCCCATAATAATGCCAAAACTAAGGTGCTATTTGAAAACACCTGGTCACTGACTATATACTTGAAGGTCAACTGCTTGAAGGTTATCTGCCTGAAGGTTGTCAGCCATCAAAGGCAATCGTACCCTATAGTCTGTCCCACCCTAAGTAGGGCCCACTTCCTTCTGATAAGGATAATGGATTGTTCCTCTGAGGGAGAGCTCAAGGACAACAAAGGTCAAGTCACCTCAGGGGTGACCAAGGTTAGGCTGCCATCTTGACTCTAGAGCCCACCTCTATTGTTAAGTGTATGTCTTCCTGTCACATGGTGTCCCCAGTGCAACCACGTTCTATTATGTGTATACCCCCTGCTCACTGGGATTACTGTGGCCTGCATTCCCAAGATTATATCAACTTGTGAGCTTATATCATGCTTTCTCTTAGTGGACCTGGCTCCCGAAGTCATGGTGGACCCTGTATTAGTCCAGGTAGACTAGAGAAACAAATACAGAGGGACTAGGATGTGTATAAGAAAGAACTTTAGGATAGCTCCCACCCCCCAAAAAAGGAAAGAACTTTATATACAAGAGCAGTTGAATATTGAGAAAATATCCAAGCCCTCTCTAGATCAAGCACGTAAGTCCAATATTAGCCCATATGTCCAATACCAATCTATAAAGTCATCTTCGGACTCACGAAACACATGCAATGACACCGAATGCAGGAAGATCACAGGGCAATGGATGGAAGATCTTGTGGATCCAGTGTCACTGTAAGCATCTCAATGCTGGCAGGGGTCTCCATGTGGCTCCTCCACCTCCAGGGCTCTGGCTGCATCAGCATAGCTCCATCAGTAATGTGTCCAGTCTCCAGTGAGCTATTTATCTCCTTAGCGCCTCCAAATGAGGTCATCAAGCTGCAACCTGATTGACAGGCTAAACTCCACCCCTTCACTCTTAAGTCTCAAATTGACAACAGATCATGTAACTATCATAGATGATCCCTTGTCGATTTCACACTTCCACACAACTCTTTAGACCTATATAATTTTCAAACAAGCAATAATAAAATCATATCTGTACCAAGCAGGATAAAACTAAAATACAATTCAATATGTGCCACCCTCATGTAAAAGTAACATTCTATCAGTGAACAAAACAAAAGTATCTTATACTTATGTGAACACTTACACCATAATCCTGTGAACATATTCCTATAAGACGCTCTCCCACCTATGAATGTTTGTAAGCCAGCTACTTAATGCCTTTGTCTGCCCCATTTTGGGTATCCAATTTCTATACTTCCCACTTACATCAACCCAGTCAGTTCTCTGAGGAGACAATCATATCCTTTAATGTGAGGAATTTTCATACCAGTTGTAATCTTGTGAAATCCACATCTGTAAGCAAAGTTAAATCAGGAGAGGACATCCATGATGTTAGCAGCAGTAGGCACCAGCTCACGGGCTCAAAATTATCTCTTCATCTGGTCAGGTTTTGGTCAACTCAATGTGGACTGCCTCATTTAACCTCACCAAGGTGCCCATTGGTTGCCTTGCCTTTAGACAATGGGCCCCATCACAAATCCTCAAGGACCCTAGTCCCCTTAGGCTAGGTACTGAACTTCAGACCAGTCAACCTGATCTCATCTTCTCTTTCAATTCCTATAAATCAGGTCCATGATTGTCAGTGGCATGATTAACCCATCTCTTTATTGCTGCATTTCTCCCACTTCCACTCAACAAATGGATCCAGGTAGTCACCTAGCAAGCATTTGAGCATGCCCACAGGCTCCCTTATTGTTCAGTCCTAGAGCAGAGAGTTTCTTCATGTTTCCAGATTTTTTTTCCAGCTTCTGACAAAAACCACTAGTTCAAGATTCAAAAAGCCAAAGAGTTCATTTTCCTTCAATCTGTCAACAGTTCCTCAGGCAAGTCTCTTGGAATGCAAATGTCCTGAGTACTCCAAAGCACTGGGTGGGGTTTATCTTTTCAGAGCCTTCTTTGCAGGCCTGTCCTAACCCATTTGAAGATCAAATTTTAATGGCTGAAGGCCCAACTTACAAACTCTCTATTTTCATACTTCCCAATAATCATTTCTATCCATCATTATATCAACAATAATAAGCAGAAGAAATCAGTCTAAAATATAGAATCACAGTCTAAACTCAATTCCTAAAACAGTAAAGCACAATCCTTACTTAGCTTATCTTAATCCTTGTTTAAACTATTCTATTGATACAAACTATGGGATTAGACTTCTGGCTTCATTGCCTCAAGCCAGGGCTGGGCCTTCTGGCAGTTATTGTAACCCCAGTTAGCCATTTTCTCTAACCAGCATGGTCTCTGAGAAATTCAAGAGGCGATTTCTACCCCTGAGCTCAAAATACACATGAACAATATTCATTTTTGCCATTTCAAACAGGAATACCCAAAGACAGCAACCAAGGAGAACGATCAGAACTTTAACTTCCCAGATTCTTTCCAGGTAAATCTCAGACTAGGCGAGGGCTCCCAGATAATCCTGGTTAAGATTGACCAGCAGAGTGGATTGTCAAACGGCAATCCCCACCAACCACTTACGTGGAGGGCAGATTGGTCCGCAGGGGCCAACCTATTACTTTTGGAGAATTGAAAACTCAGGGTCAAAACAATCATAAGAAAAACTCATTGCTGATATTTGAATTTGTAAATTTCATATTCCATAAATTTGCTCTTAATCTTTCTTGGTAGTAAATCATCTAGTTAAAATGATTTTCTAATAAAGTTTCTCTGTGCAAATTGTTGGTATCATTTCTGTCTCCTGCCTAGAGCCTGCCAGATGCAATTCTTAATTAGTAGAATGTTTGTCCTGAAAAAGATCATATTTTACCACACAGTCATTGGTTTTTCTCTGGGAAAAGTGCTTAAAAGTGATTAACACAATTACCTCCACAAGAAGAAGAAAGGGAGGGAAAACAAGCGTTCAAAGCGGTAGTATACTTTGTGGCAGTCATTTTGAAAAGCACCCTTAAAACAATATGAGAAGATACTTCTTCCCACTGTAATTTGTATTATAGGGAAGAGGATTTTGAAGAGAGATGTTTGTAAAGGCTTTTATTGTTACACGATTTTGTAACCCAAACAAGCACTCTTAAGATCTCTTAAAGGCTTTCTTATCTGAACACTTACAAACAAACAGAGAACTTTGAAATGAATTCTTTAACTATTAAAGAATATAACAACGCTGAATCTCTCATTTTGTTTTCAGGAAAAATTGATTGATCTCAAGGAATATAGCCAGATTTGAGTGAAGAGTCCTAAATAATTGATGGATGTGACTGAAAAATGTTATCATGACTTAGATAGCCTAAGTAATGACACAATTCTTCCATTTAAAACCTTGTGTTATTGGATCTTATAATTTTCACTTACAGTGACCCCTAAAAGAAAGTTTCAAAATAAAATATACAAGGAACGTTCCAAAAGGTTTTGCAAAAATAGAATGGAAAAGAATTCTTCAAAAATATTTTTGAAGCCCCCTTATGTACATAGTCAGATCTTCAAATTGGTGTATCATATTAGGATATATCATTTTTTCCAAAGTTAATAAAACATATTTAATTATAATTTCCTTTTTTGTTAATATGGAAAATAAAATTAGTAAAAATAAATCAATCTTTTAAAATCTAAATTTCTCTATATACTTTATTTTGTATAGGCTAGGCATATTTTAGTAGAGTCAGACTGATGCATAATTTAAAAATAGATGGTATCTATCTTGGGCAGATTCTCAAAATTTTTGGCGCACAAGAGTTGTTGTTGTTAGGCGCCATCAACCCAGTTCTGACTCATTGTTTTAGTCCGGGTTGACTAGAGAAGCAATTCATAGACACTCATATGTGTAGGAGAGAAATCTTTATATAAAAGAGTAATTGTATATTAATAAAACATTCAAGCCCAGTCCAGATCAATTACATAAGTCCAAGATTAGCCCATATGTACGATACCAATCTATAAATTCCTCTTCAGACTCACAAAACACAGGCAATGATGCTGCCTGCAGGAAAATCACAGGCCAGTGGGTGGAAAGTCTTGTGGATCCAATGATGATGGAAGCATCTCAGTGCTGGCGTAGGTCTCCACGTGCCTTGTCCAGCTCCAGAACTCTGGTTCTATCAGCGTAGCTCCATGGGACTGGTCAACAAAATGTCTCACAGGGAGAGTGTATGTGTCTCGCCTCAGTGAGCTATTTATCTCCGTAGCACCTCCAAATAATGAGTTGAGTGACAGGCTAAGCCCCATCCCTTCACTCAATAGTCTCAAATTGGCACCAGATTATGTAACTGCCACAGGTATGCAGATGACACACCTTGCTCCCTGCTAATGAGGAGGTCTTAAAGTACTAGGTGATGAAATAAAGTATTGCAGCCTTTTATATATCACAACTAGGTGTAAAGAAAATGCAAATCCTTACAACTGAACCAATAGATTACATAATGATAAAATGGAGAAAATATTGAACTTGTAAAGGTTTCCTTTGCTTTGTTCTAAAACCAATTCTCATGGAAGCAGCACTCAAGAAATCAATTGAGGCTAAAAAAAGAAATCAAATGAGGCATTGAATAAGGTAAATCTGTTGCACAAGATATTTTTAAGTGTTTAAGAGCAAGGATATCACTTTGAGGAGAAAGTGTGCCTTACCCAACACATGATATTTCAATAACCTCCTATGCATGTGAAAGTTTGACATTGAATAAGGAAGAATGAGGAAGAATCCATGCATTTAAATTATGGTGCTAGTAAAAATAATGAAAATACCATGGACTTACCAAACAGCAAACAAATTTGTCTTGGGAGACATGTAGCCAGAATGCTCTTCTAAGGGAGCATGGTGAGACTCGGTCTCAAGTACGTTGGACATGTTATAAGAAAAGATCAGTCCCTGGAGAAGAGCATGATGTCTGATAAAGTAGAAGGGCAGCAAAAAGAGGAAGACTCTCAGCAAGTTCAATTGACACTGTGGTAGTGAGAATTGACTCAATCAAATCAGTAATTGGGAGGATGGTGTAGGACAGGGCTATGTTTTATTCTGTTGTCCACACGGCCACTGAGAATTGGAAACAGTGGGATGGCACCCAACAGCAGTGTAGACTTTATCTTGAGTCACTGACTTACAGAATGGCACGACTCTGTATGATCTAGAGAAGCAAAACCTTTGGTGCTTGTATGTTTGTGCGTATAGAATGAGATTTATATCACAAAGTAGCTCACGCAGTTTTTGAATTGCTATGTCCAGTCACATTCAAGTCTGTAAGTCAGATGTCAGTGTGGGGCTTCTCCTGCAAGGCTGATGACCAGGAAGCAGGGAGACCACGAGTTTTGCATGCAGACCCGAAGGAACCTAAGTTCTGCTGAATGAACTGAAGGCCAGCAGTCTGATGATGGCTCCTGGGATCCGCAGGCTATCTAAAAGGAAGTCAGTGATCCAGATGCAGGGCAGATCCTGCAGGAGAAGTGAGCTAGCTTCTGCACAGTGTCAGTCTATTGTATAAGGCCACACCCTGCATGAGAACACCCTCAAGGTTGTGACCAGATGAAAGAAGTGGTATTCTATCCTATTTTTTTCTACCAACTGCTTGGCTGGTTCACAAACAAACCCCCTATGGAGTGACTATACTATAGTAGATTATATCATGGGAGAATCCTGGCCCATCCACATTGATATAAACCCCAACTACTACCCACTTTTACTCAAGTCACACTCAAAAAAAATCATACTCTTACTCTGTCATCAAGGAAGTATCAGTTTTATATTAAATAAGTCTTTAACATTTTGTTTCAACTCAACCATTGTAATACCCTTGTAATTGATTGTGGTCACAATTGTACAACTGATGGTTAGAATGGATGTTCGGTAGACATAGCTGGGGGAAGGTAGGAGTGGAGGTCAGCCTGTCAATCAGGTTGCCATCTAATGGCATCCCCTTGGGGGTTAGGCCTTAGGTATAAGAGGGAGACCCTGATCAGAGCCAGCCCTCCGTGCCCTTTCACGTCATGCTGGATCCAGATGCTGAATATTGTTGATCTCCTGTTGTGAAATCTGGTGATGCCAGGAGCCATCAGCTGATTTCTTTGGCCAACCTCGGATTCCTTTACCTGTGCCTCCTCCAACTTGTAACCCACCTGCTTCCTGTTTGTCAGCTTCCACAGCTAAACAAGTCCAAGAAGCCTTCCATTTACATCTGACCTATGAACTTGAACCAGATTACACTTACCTACTTCTACAACTGTGTAAGCCATTTCTTGATATACATCTATTTCTATATATGCATGTACACATGTAGACACACACAGGAGCCATGGTGGTGTAGGGGGTTACATGTTGGCCTCCTAACCATGACGAAGTCAGCAGTTCAAATCCACAAAGTGCTCTATGAGAGGAAGATGAGGGTTCTGATTTCTGTTAAATTATTATTTTCTTCTTTCTGTTTCATTTTAGTTTTGTTTATTATTGTTTTACTAGGTTTCACAGTTTATGAAGTACAGAAGAAGTGGATACACAGAGACAAGAACTGATTAAATGGTCTATCAGGGACAGGTGGTTGGATGGGTGAGGAGAATTGAGGAGCACACAATAAATGTGGGATCAGGGAGGGAGCACTAGAACTATATGTGATGATGTATATGAAACTATGTTTTAAAGTGAGGTAACTATGGAAGTGTATGATATGTGTAATTTATATCCAGAAAACTACTAAAGAAAAGAAACCAAAGTTAAGCAATGGTTACCATGGGTGAAGAAGGAGTAGTTTTTGCTTGAAGAGAATTGAGTTTATGTTAATGGTGCTGTAATAATTTGGTACAGGATATCAATAATGGTTTCATAATGGAATATAATCAATGGCACTGGATTATACATGTTAAATAATGGAATCAATAATGGTATCAATAATGGTTTCATAATGGAATCTAATCAATGGTACTGGATTCCACATATTAAATTAAAGAATTTTTGTTGTGTATATTTTGCCACAATTTAAAAAATAATAATTACCCTAATGAGTTCAAGGAAGAATAAAATGTTCTAAAATTGATTGGATAATGATTGTACACCTCTTCTTGGTATGATTGAACTATTGAATTGTATGATGTGTGGAAGAAGTCCCAATAAAACTGTAAACAAACAAATAAACCAACAAAAAACGAGTTAAAATCTCGGAACTCCACAAGGGCAATTCTACCCAGTCCTATAGAGTCACGAGAAGTCAAAATTCACTGGATGGCCGTGAGTTTGGGTTTGTTTTTAATGCATACTGGACCGTACCCCCCAAATGGAATTTCTCCCCAAAAGCTATGTATGTAAATATTTTTACAAAGAAAAATCTTACCACCTTCAATGTATGCTCCAATACATTTAGTAGATTTCTCAAATCTGCAATTCCTTTCTTAGAAACATTTTTTAAACTCATCTGTTTGGATAGATGACAGTACCTCCCTTGTTTTTTTCTTCAATTCTTCTACATCGTCAAATTTCTGTTCTTTCATGTCCCTTTTTATTCCTGGAAATAAAAAGAAGTCGCACAGAATGAAGTCAGGTGAGTAAGATGTGTGGGGCAAGAGAGACATGCTGTTTTTTGCCAAAAACTGGCTCATTGAGGTGGCTGCATGAGCAGGTGCATTTTCATGGTGGCAAAACCAGCCCCCTATCTGCCATACATCAGGCACTTTTTGTTGCACACTGTTATGTAATATCTTCAGAACCTCTAAATACAAAGCTTAACTAACAGTCTGACCTTGTTGAATGAACTGCAAATGTACTACAAGTCGACAACTTCATCTGTTCAGGAAGTTGACGGACGTCCAGAACAAGGTTTGTCATCAATTGACATTTAACCATTTTTGAAATGAGAAAACCACTTGTACACTTGAGTTTTTCCTGTAGCACTGGCCTTGTAAGCTGTGTTCAACATCACAACAGTTTCTACAGCATTTTCCCTAAACAGGAAGCAAAATTTCAGAACCTCACACTGTTCTCTTAAATAGGCCATCACCAAAAAAATGAGGTTTGCGTGAAACTGCTTCTACAAAAAAATGTACTGTGACCAGAGAAAACCTTTCCAGGCATCACCACTGGGTGCACTAATTCAGAGAAAGTTGCTTGGATGCTCGCCTAGGGGGGAAAAAAAAAGTGTACTATGAAAGCTCTGACCAGTGGAGGTTTTTTTCTAGTTTTTTTGGGGAAGTACTCTCATATACACATATAGCCATCACCGATTGTGCTTCTCCAGAGAACCCTGCCTAAGATACTTTTCAATGTACTGTAACTGATCCCTTTGGTTTATAATTTACACTTTGGGGAGTAATAGGTAGATGTTGACGATGATTCTGCTTTCATGGTAACACAAAACAACTGTTGGCCAAGAACAAAAAAGATTAGGCCAATCTCAGGATGTCTTTGGGACTCATTAGATAGTAGGGCCTAACATTTAATCACTAATAGTCAGGTACATAAGTGGAGACTCCCAGTATTAGCTGGTCCTCTTAGGAGACAACTGGCTCCAACCTGTCTTTTGAGGGGTGTAAAAATTCCATAAAGACTGCATGAAGTAAATTACTTTAGTCTAACTGCATTGTGTACTGGGGGTTTCTAATGACATTGAGTAAAATAGCCTGACTGATATAATCATTGCATATATTTACATGGAAAATACAAACAGGAGGAATACCAGATAGAAATAGATTGGAGGGTGATGATGACACTAGGAGATGAGCCTGTCCTTGTGAGGGCTCATCAAGTGGCCACGGCTATTTTATTGTCAAGTTAACAGCCTTCCGGACGCTACGGGCCACTGTGAGTCAGAATCCACTCCTTGGCAGTGGGTCTGGCTTAGCTTTTTGCAGTGGCATGCAAACCAAGAAAGTCGTTACTTTATGGTTTGGGATTTTAATATATTTTTGGCAGGAAAGCTAATGGATTCTCTTAATTATGCTTTGCTCAATCTTGAGTTAAAATAATTAAATCAAATTAAAATTAAATCAAAATCAAATAATTAAAACTGCAACTAAGAGTGGAGGAAGAAGGGAGTCGTTTTTCATCCAACAAACCTTTTTAGGTCTTCTATCTGATGGCACTATTCTCGGCACTCAGGATGCAGGCGAATAAGACAGCGGTGTCCTCAAGGATCCTGCAGTGGTAGACCCACTTCTAGAGAGAAGGTTAGGGTCCAATGGTGTCATTCAGACACTTGGATACCATGGATTCCAGGTACTACATGAATCACTCAAAGTCACAGAATATCATAAGAAACTAGTAAGGGTCTAAACCAACGAAACCAAACTCTATCATTGAACTGATGCCAACTCAAAGCAAACCTACAAGGGTGAACAGTGTCGGACTGTCCCTGTAAGCGTCTGAAATGTAGCAGTTTCATAATCTTCTGTCAACTTGAGCAAAGGGGTGGAGTGTAGCCTGTCCATCAGGTCGCAGCTTGATGACCTCATTTAGAAGCACAATGGAGATAAATTGTGCCTCACCGGAGGCCAGACCCACTCTCTCTGCCTTCTCTTTCCTGCTGTTGAAAGAGAGCTGGAGGAGACACGTGGAGACCAGTGCCGGCGTTGGGATGCTCCCACTTCCACTGGATCCACCAGACCTTTGACCCACTGCCCTATATTCTTCCTGCATTTGGCTTCATTGCATGTGCTGCATGAGTCAAAAAAGGAATTTATGGACTACTATCAGACATATGGGATATCAGACTTATGGACTTGATCTGAACTGGGCTGGGATGTTTCCTTAATATGCAATAGCTCTTTTATCTAAAGCTCTTTCTTAAACACTTATGTCTATGAATTTGTTTCTCTAGTGAACCCGGACTAACACATGAGACTTAATCTTTTTCCCCTTATTTTTAATGCATCTTAATTGTATTTTCATTTAAAATTACTTGTGAAATTGTGAATATTTGCAATGCATTAAAATGTCCAGTTTCTGAGAAAATAGACATTTTGCCGTGGCTCCACATTGATTATCTCTGCCATTATATCAAGCACACATTCCATATGCATTCCAGTTCTATTCAATTAATATAACTTTTTTTTTAATTTGGGGAAGCAGTTTCCGTGTTTTTCTCCCCATGATTAAATCATCTTTAAAATGAGTTGTGTAATCATATTCTGTTCTGGTGTTCCCTCCCCCACCCAACTTCATTGCTTACTTCCCTGGTCCCTTCACACTCTGCATCTCCCTGCCCCACCCTTATCTATATGAATCCACTTCTTTCTGTGCTTCCCCAACTGACAAACCCAACAGAAACAGTAAGAACAAAATTGGAATAACTTGGTAAGAATGAAGCAATAGTAACATAAAGATTAAAATACAAATAATGAGTAAGAAAGAAGACACCACCACCAATATTTAAAAAGCCAGGGAAGAAATTTTTGTCATAGAACAAGCAAGAGATCCTTGCATCCAGAACAAATTCAAGTTGAAGCTAGAGGAAATTCTATTGACCCAGTATCCAGCTTGATCTAGCATAATCAGAATTATTATGAACTATGTTTGATAGTAAGGCTGTTTCAGACCTTTGCCTATGGCTAGAAGGGATCTGCCAGTGACTTAATCGGACTAGATACTCTGTAGATGGGTTTGGGGTTCCACTGTCCTCCACAGCCTTCCACAAATTGGGTGTTCACAAGGTTAGCTCAGATACTTTTCCCTTCCTTCTTCATATTTGAATTTTCTTATTGTCATCTTTGTATTATACAAACAGGTGTGCTTCCTCCATGTAGACTTATTTGACTCCTCCCTTAGGTGGCTGTTTATTTAAATACAAGCCTTTAAGACCCCAGACAATATTCTGATGGATAGCCAGACACCATCTGCTCTCTTCACCTCACTGTGCTGAAACACCCTTATATTCGGTGATCATTTCATGAAGGTGAATATCGAGCAGGGCCATGTTTTCAGAAATAACTGTTCTTGGAAGTTATCTGCATGTCCATGGAATATGCATAACGGAGGTTTACTTTGGTGGTCGTCTTCTGACAAAATCACACCCCCATAGGACCAACTACACCAGCACCAGCAACAAACTAATCATCAAATAATCAATCCATCAAACAAAACTCAAGGCAGGAAAACAATCCAAATCAACAAAAAGTACAACATTGTCAATCATCCTGCTGGGGGTATAAGGAGTTTGAACCGATGACATCAATTTCCCTAATGACACAACACTCTGGACGCTGTTGGTGTGAGAAGTCTATGCAAGTGCAGATCCACCTTGAGCTGAAAACAATCAGTTGCTGCCCTATATACAGTTCGATCCCCAGTTCCATTGATCTCTGTATACTGTAAGTACAGGCGGGGCTTGATGGCCGAGGAAGCCTCCTGGACCAGTTTTTCCAAGTGCAGATAGCTACCCAATGTGATCATGACCATTTCATGTCTCTGCAAGGGGGACACCAAGGTACTAAATATATGGTGATTCTGTATCCCTTTCCATTGGACACCCCACGAGCTGGGGGCTACCCCCAAGGCCCAATGGCTGCCACTTACACAGTCCTTCAGCAGCCACTCTCTGCTGCCTCTCCCTTTCTAATACCCCAGCCCTCAGTCCAAGGGTGCAGGCAACTTTGAGTAGGGCTCAATTCATTCAGTCAGGTCTCTACATTAAGTCCTTCTGGTGTAGCCCTTGTGTTATGCCATACTGCCTGCAAGGTCAGTGCCCAAGGTCCTCATGCTGTTTAGTCCATGGCGTGGTTCACTGAGAGTTGCATAGAAACATTTATAGTCTACCCAGGAACATAAAACCTGGTCCATTGTGTCCCTCGATTCCTTTGTGCCAACATGCCATCCATAAGAAGATATAGGTGGAGTTTAGTCTGTCAATCAAGTCGCAGCTTGGTGACTTCCCTTGGAGATAAATAGCTCATTGGAGCCTGGTTCTTATCTTTCTCTGCCTGGTGGTTGGACTGGTGCAGTGGCTGATTGAGCTGCCCTGCCTCAACACATGTGCTGTGCTACCAGTGGGCTGTGCAGTGCTCTGTCCCACCTGGAAGTATCAACCGTGACTGTGGTCGACCGTTTCGTTTTGCCATGCTGCTCCACACAGAAGTGTGCCACCCCACCTTGCTGTGTCTGTTGCCTGTCGCCAACTCTGGTCCTCTGGCCACCACTCCAGATGCTGTGCCTCCCACCAGCCACTTCACATCACTGCTTGTGAGGCTCCACGGCAACCTGTCTCACTACATTGCACTGGCTTCTGCTACATCTCCCTACTTCATTATCCTACACTCTGCTTCCTTGGCCTTGGGCTAAGGACAACATGAGTTGGAAGGAACTTCAGTATATTAGCTGTGCCACAAAAGCGAGTTGGACTGAGCTCTCTGTACTGCTGTGTGGACTTATTTGCTGTTATATTCCTTTTTACTATATAAACTTATCCTTTTACATATATATGTGTATGTGTATATATGTACATGTGTATATATTCATAAGTATCCTGGTCTTGCTTCTCCAAAGAACACTGCCTAACACAGTTCCCTACCATCATTGTTTAGCTTCTCTTCCCAAAGTGAGGCTACTTGTCCCCAATCGCCCACTATATTCACCAATAGACTTATCAGCATCTTCTCCACAATGTAGATGACCCCCTCCCTGGATCTCCTTACATTCCTGTGAGGGGGATCCTTGATTTGTCCCAGCCTTGTCTTGATGTTATACAGCCTCAAGTGTATGGTCATCTTCTATTTCCCGCTTCTTGAGGGAGTGTTCTCAGACAATGTGAGGTGTCCTCCTTCAAGGTGACTCTTGTGAAGTGCACATCTTTCTTTTGTTCAGGAATTTGTTCCTATGATTTGTTTGATTGGTGTTTCTTCTTATAATAGTGGGGTCAGACAATACCTGTCCTTTTGTGATTGACTTATTTCACTCAGCATAATGGGTTTCAGGTCCTTCCATGTCATGCGGTGTTTCATGCTTTCATCACTGTTTTTCAAGGTTGTATAATATTCCATTATAAGTATGTACCATAGTTTCTTTATCTATTCTACCACTATTGGACATTTGAGCTGCTTCCAGTTTCTTCCTACTGTGAACTGTGCTGCTATCAACATGGAAGAGCATACATTCAGATCGTCTTGTTTCTCTTATATCTTTAGGTTATAGTATGCCTGATAGTGGTATTGCTGGGTCATATGAGATTATAATTCCCAACGGCTTTAAGTATTGCCATATTATTTTCCACAGTGTCTGTATGTATTTACAAGCCCACTGACAGTGTATATGAGTTCTAATCTCTCCACATTCTCTCTAGCATTTGTTGTTGTTTTTGTTTGGGGGTTGTGTGTGTGCTAGTATTGTGGGTGTAAAGAGGTATCTCATTGTCATTTTACTTTGTATCTCCCTGATGGCTAGAGATTGTGAGCATTATTTTTCATGTGTTTGTTAGCCACTTGTACTTCATTTTTGGTTAACTGTCTGTTCGTGTCTTTTCGCCATTTCTTAATTCGGTCTCATTATTTTCTTATTGAACTGTGGTAGAGTTCTGTATATTTGGTAATTAGATCTTTGACTGATGTGTTGTTGGTAAAAAAAATTTTTTCCAATGTATGGGCTCTTGTTTCACGTTCCTGATGAAGTGTTTTGATGTGCATAGGTGATGTAATTTCAGCATGTTCCAATTATCTATGTTGTCTTCTGCTGAATGTACCTCCCCATTATACTTGGTAGCCTATGTGTGCCCTGAAATAGGCCCCTTAAGTTTATTCCAGCCTTCTCATTGATTATCCTCAGAGCTTTGGGGGTTTACCTTTAGATCTTTAATCCATCTTGAGTTTGTTTTCATGCATGGGGAAAGATATAAGCCTTTTTTCATTCTTCAACATTCAGTTTGCCCAAAATCATATTTTGACAAGGCTGTTTGTCTTCCATGGGATCTTTCTATGTTCTTTGCCAAAGATAAGATAGCTATAGGCTGATGCATTTGTGTCTGGGTTTTCTGTTCTATGTATCTCTCATTGTTCCGGTACAAGGCTGTTTTGACTACTGTGGTTCTGTAGTAGGTTTTTAGGTCATGCAGTGCAAGGACTTCTACTTGGTTCTTCTTTTTACGTTCTTTGATCATCCTGGGTCTTTTGCCTGCCCATATGAAATTGATAATTGGGTTTTCCATTACTTTAAAGAATTTATATGGGATGTTAATTGGTATTGTTTTGTAACATGGATTGTTTAGGAAGTATTGTCATTTTTCACAAAATTAAGTCTGCCTATCCATGATCCTGGGATATTCTTCCATTTATGTAGGTGAATTTAAATTTATTGGACCAATATTCTGTCGTTTTCTCTGTATAATTCTTTTCTTTCTTTAGTTTATTCCTAACTATTTCATCTTTTGTGTGGTATTATAAATGGTATTGATTTCTTAATGTCTTTGTTGTAACTCTCTTTGCTGCCATACAAGAATTTGGTTGATTTATGTTTATTACCTTTGTGTCTTGTTACCTTGCTGAATTCCTTGATTGTTTCCAGAGGGCATTTTTGTGGAGACTTTTGTTTGTTTTTTTACATATAGGATTATATCAACTGCAAACAGCATGAGTTTCTCTTCTTTGCCTATTTGCATGTCCTTGATTTCTTTTTGTTGTCTGATGGCTCTAGCTAAACTTTCAGCACAATATTGAATAACAGTGCTGATAGGGGACATCCTTGGATGGTCCCTCTTTTCAGTGGAAATGTTTCTAACATTTCCCTATTGAGCACGATTTTGGCTGTTGGTTTCTCATATGGCTAATTATTTTGAGGAATTTTCCTTCTATTCCTATTTTGTTGAGTGTTTTGAACAGAAATGGGTATTGAATATTGCCAAATGCTTTTGAGCTTTTTTGTGTCTTTGTATTACCAGATACAAATAGGATCTGTGTGTTTTCATGTATATATATATATGCTAGCTACACGATGTTGGGTGTAAGCATAATTTCATTAATGTCTGGGAATTATACATGACTAAAGAATTGTGGGGGAGGGGGAAGACAAGTTGGCAGAAAAAAAGAGAATTGTGTACTCGTGCCAAGTTGGCAAGGGGTGGACTGTAGTAGTTAGGTCTACTGTGCCAACTAGACCTCCATAGAAACATCTGGGTGGAGTTTATTCAGGTTGCAGCTTGATTGGAGGGATACCAAGATAAATACTTTCCAAGGCAGCATCCCTCTATCTTCATCCCTGGTGATCAGACCAGTGTGCTGCTGCTTGAGCTAGTTCTTTCCCTCAAACATGTGCCGCACTACTTGTGAGCCAAGCCAACCAATAGATCTTGTTGCTAGAGCTTGAGGCTAATTTGAGTCCTGTTTCACTGTGCTCCTGGTGTATACATTGCTTGGGCTCATTTATATATGTAATCATAAGCGCCCTGGTTTCTATCATGATTGATAGAAATGATTATTGGGAAGTATAGAGAGTTTGCAAACTCCCTGTTTTAGCCACCAATTTGAATCTTTAAATAGATTTAGAACTTTAAATAGACTTAATAGGTGTAGAACAAGCCGGCAAAGAAGGCTCTGAAGAGCTAAGCCCCACCCAGTATCTTGAGTGCTCAGGATATTTGGAGGTGAAGAGACTTGCCTAGGGGACTGTTAACAGACTAAAGTGGGGGGAAGGGGAATCCTTTGATTTTTTAACTAGTGGTTTGTGCCTGAAGCTGGAAAAAATTTTGGAGTCATGAGAAACTCTCAAGGTTTGAATGGTAAATGGAGACTGAGGGCAGCCTGAAATGCTTGCTAGGTGACCACCTGGATCCACTTGTTGACTGGAAGCGGGAGAAACACAACAATAAAGAGATGGGTTGAGTTGGGCCACTGACATCGTGGACCTGGTTCACAGGGACTGATAGAGAAGACGAGAGTGGGTTGACTGGTCTGAAGTTCATGAGCTAGCACAAGGGGATAGGGTTGTTGAGAATTTGATGAGGCCATGGTCTAAAGGTGAGGCAATCAATGGGCACCTGATTAGACTAAGAGGGGTGGCCCACATTGAGTTGACCAGATGAAGAAAAGATATTTGAGCCTCTGAGCGGGTGCACGTTGCTGCTGACTTTATGGATGGCCTGTGCTGATTTGACTTTGTTTATGGATGTGGACCCACAAGGTTCCAACTGTAATGAAGATTCTTCACGTCAAAAAAAAAAAAAAAAGATTGTCTCATCCTAGCACTGGGTTGATGTAAGTTGGCAGTATAGAATTTGCATGCCCAAAATGAGGAGGATAAAGGCATGAAGTGGCTGGCTTACAAACTTTCATAGGTGGGGGAATATATTCATAGGATTATAGCATTAGGATGTAGGTGTTCACTTAACTGGAACTGAAGGCATATAATATTGTTGCTTTGTTCACTTATAAAATATTATGTTTAAATGAGGCAGGCACATATGGAATTGTATGCCTTTTAGTTTTATCATGTTAAGTACAGACGTGATTTTATTATTGGTTTTATTTTAAAATATATATACAGCTAAACAGTTGTGTGAATGTGTCAAGTTGACCATGGGTGGTCTGTGGCAGTTACATAATCTCCTGTCTCTTACACATATATGAGTGTCAATGAATTTTATTCTCTAGCCTACTTGGACTAACACAATCTTAAAGTGAAAAAGTGTGAGGATTTATGTGAAAGAGGAAGCTCTATTTCTAAGTGTGAATGGGGGAGATAAGTCTAAAACTGGAAGGGGAATTAAAAATTATCCTTGAGGATGATGGAAGTTGGAGTCGACACATTATGGTTGAGATAACGTGAGGTTACCTGGTTCACCCATCTCAAGATGGATCAGAGATTTCATGATTCTCAAGGAGCAACCACTTGAGCCCAGTTTTGTGAATTGCCATTTCGATGGCTGTTTTGCTACCCTGGTACAAGACCAGGCTACCTTTTATGCTGATATATATATATATATATATATATATATATATATATATATAGTGAGACAGAGACAACTGAATAGGACATAATACAAAGGGTAGCTCACATCTCTGAGTGATCAGGGTTCTGGAGTGCATATGAGCTACAGTGACCATTAGGGAGAATAAAGTGGGGTCTGCATAACCAATTACTTAGGAAACTGGGTTGATTTCTCACATGGGACTGATCACTCCTGAACAGAACAGAACCCAAACCATACTCACTGCTATGGAGTTGATTCTGACTCATAGTGACCATATGCGATAGGGTGCAATTGCTCCTGCGGGTTTCTGAGACTAGCTATTTACAGGAGTAGAAAACCTGTATTTCTTCCACAGAGAGGCTGGTGGTTTCAAACTGCTGACCTTGAGGTTAATAGCCCAAAGAGTTACCACTATGCCATCAGGTCTCCTTAGTCAACCTAGTAGAAATGAAATGGTATCTTTAGATGCACAAAAGAGATTAGGAACTTGGACAAGTTTGAGGAAGGCCCGCGAAAGGAACACCATGAGACACTGGCAGGGTTGGGGTTAGAATACTTGTTTTAAGACTCACAGTCCAGTGCTCATTCTCAGTATGGAAAGAGCTGATATTGTCTTCGTGGCATATATGCTCATTAGTTTGAGAATTACCCTCCTTTGTTGTTGCTGTTGTTAGGTGCCATGGGGTTGGTTCCAAATCATAGCAATCCTCTGTACAGCAGAGGGCAACACTGCCTGGTTCTGTGCTATCCTCACGATGGTTATTGTGTTTGGGCACATAGATGCAGCCACTGTGTCAATCCATCTTGTTGAACTTATTCCTCTTTTTCACCATTCCTCTACGTTACCAAGCATGATGTCCTTCTCCAGGGATTGGTCTCTCCTGATAACATGGCCAAAGTACATCAGACAAAGTCTTTCCATCCTTGTCTCTAAGGAGCACACTGGCTGTACTTTTTCCAAGGAAGATTTCTTTCTTTCTTTTTTTCTTTCTTTCTTTCTTTCTTTCTTTCTTTCTTTCTTTCTTTCTTTCTTTCTTTCTGTCTTTCTTTCCACCCCATAGTTCTTTAAATATGCTTTGACAGCACCAATTCTTCTTCAGTCTTCCTTATTCAATGGCCAACTTTCAGATGCATTTGAAGAGATTGAGGATACCATGGTTTGGGTCAGGCACAGCTTAGCTCTCAAAATAACAACCTTGCTTTTCTGAACTTTAAGGAGGTCGTGTGCAGCAGGTTTACCCAACACATGAGTCCCCCTTAAGGAGGGGAGCCTCTCACGAGTCCCACTTAAGGAAGGGAGCTCTCATGAGTCATGATTAAGGAAGACAGAATGACCTCAAACTGTCTCCTCACCACTGGCTGCATAATAAAAATCAGGAGCAGGAAAAGGCTAGCATTGCAGGTGTGGCTGGAACCAGTGAGCAGTGAGCACTTGCATTCAGGTTGTAAGTGCAGATGATGTACATCTCCAAGCCTAACTATTGTCTAGATCCCCGCCCTTGAGTTGTTCACTCTTTCCCTTCCTCCCTGTGTCTAGCTCACCCCGTTAACTGGTTCAAATTCCACTGCTTCCCTGAAAATGCCCCCAGTATCTGCGGCCTTCACAGAAAAAAAGCCCTGCTTTTTGCCTTCAGTAACTCGGACGGGAAATTGACTGTGGAAAGCCGGGAGCCAAGTTTGTACTCACTTGTGCCTTTCCCTAATTGTTTTATGTAGAAATGTTTTATCTTCATGACAGGAGAACACGTTCCTTGAGGAAAAAGAAATATGTCTTCTCTTCACTTGGTACCCTAATAATGGTTAATAGATGTAGGTACTGCTCGGAGAAGAAATTTGCATTCAGTCATCGTTGCCACAGCCTATGCTAAGCTGTGCCGGTAGAGAGACGTACAGGGCACAATCCTCGCCATCAAAAAACACTGCCACTTCACTGTGAACATGTAGAGGTTTCAAGAAATGTAGCACACACTCCTGTTAGAAAATAGATGTGCGTCCCTTCCCAATTCACCATAGAAGAGACCAGAAATGCACGAGACTTAATGAGGTTGTGAGGTCCGAGGGAAAGCTTCAAGGGGGAAGAAAGTCCCAGGCATCCTGAGATGACTGTAGGTGTTATTTATTATGTGGAACCGAGTCCCTGGAAATCTGCCCGCAGGAAACTATCAATCCTCTGTGTGTTGAGGCTCTAAAATACAACCTGCCTCTAGCCAAGGAGAAAACCTAGAGGAGAAACAGTCCTATCGCCCTAGGTCCTTGAGTGGACTTAATTACAATGCTGCCCTAGCTTGGGGCCGGTTGTGATCATGTCAGTTACAACCCCTTATAACCCATGTGGATCAAAGTAGAACTGCGCTCCACAGGGCTTTTGATGGCTGATTTCTCTAACATGAATCATGATGCCCGAGAAGCTTCAGGGTGGACTCTACCCTTCAACTTTTCGGTTAACAGCTGAGCACATAAACCAGTTGCATCACCCAGGGACCCCTAGACCGACTTATATTGTGGGATGCAGGTGCACAGATGGATTGAAGGACATTATATCCAAGGCCACGGCAGTGTCCAGAATGAGTGGCCCAACATCCGCTCCTCTATACTGGCTCCAACTCCATGCCTCTTCTACTCAGCCTCCACTTCCCACACCAGGGAGTGATTGGCTCCCACCTTCTCGGTTCCTCAGCCAGAACTCATTTAGACTAGCTTCTCTCTTTCCGTGACCGGCGCCTTTCCTCAGGTTGATGAGGAAGGAGAAAGGAGGCAACCTGAACTCACACAGAGATGCTCCATCATTATGTATCAGAACCCTCTGTCACCAATGGGGGGCAAGTGACTGGAGAAGGGCACCAGTAGGAGCATAAGGAGTCCTTGTAGGCGGAGTACAATGAGGAGGCATGCATTACACCCCATCTTGCCTCTATCTGTAAGTGAAAGTTGGGACAAATACTTGGTTAGAGATTAACAGAAGGGATTCTTAAATTAAGTTAACTGAGGTGGACTAAATATAAAATAAATGAATGCACATAAAACACTTGAAATGTTTTGACATGTACGAACCCATATCATCAGTACTGCCTGCAGTCAAGATACAGAGCATTCCTGTCATCTCAACCAGTTTCCTCCCTCCACTTTTGGCCAACACCTCCTGCTTCCCACCAGCAACCATGAGCTTAATTCCTATCTCTGTATACCAGTGTTTCCTAAGATACCATATAAGTGGAATCAAACAGCAGGTATACTTTAATGTTTGCCTCCTTTGGTCCAGCATAATTTTTCCAAATATTAAAAATATTGTTTAAGTATGTCTAACAGTTCAGAGAAATACATACTGGATTTGTCTGTGCTCGCCGCTTGGATTCTACCATTAGCATCTTCCAATGCATGCCTCATCATTTGCTTATCTGTGTATCTATGGATCGTTCACTCAACACATCATGTCCTTTAAATACATTTCAGAGCAAAGTACAGACATCAGTCCATGTTCCCCTAACACTTAAAAACACCTAGAGTTTTTCTAATTCTGAGCTATTATGAGTAAAGTTTCAATAAGTGTTTTCATATACATCTTTTGGTCAACGTAAGGTACTATTTTTCAGAGGCAAGTCACTACAAAGGGAACAGCTCTATTGTAGAGTATGATATGGTTACTTAAATAAGAAATCCGAATTTAAGTCACCTCTCCACCATTAACTAGCCATAGGGTATTGTGTAAGTTACTTAACATTCTTATATCTCAGTACCATCATCCTTAGCAATGCTCAGTAACTGTTAACAATTACTGTTCACAATAAATATCATAGTTAGGCAGGCGCATGAATCCCCCAAAGACTTGGCCATTGGGTGACCCCAATTGGTTGGCTCAAATTCCCATTTGGACCTACTTTGGAACGAAGTTGGGAAACAATGAAATTACTGGACTGTGCGTGCTGCCATGTGAGAGGCAGAGATAAACTCAGCCTTTTGCAGATAAAAACTAATCCCTGTGACTTTGCTGAGCACTCGGGAGCAAGAATGCCAGTTTACCTTCTTCCCTGCTCCTGGTGGGAGTGTTTGGGAAATGAAGACAGAAGATGGGCGTGTGGAGGGAGATGGCCCCAGGGACCACATCCTCCCATTAGAGAGAAATAGTCATAGCTTCCTCATGCTCCTCTCGGTGGTTGCTTGCTTAGCCACCCAGGGTGATATATGTCCAGTACAAGAGCCTGTGCTTTCAGTATGATCATTTTTTTAAGATCTCAGAAAAATTGATGCATGTGTATTATGGTATTGGCAAAGATTTTGAATGGTCCTTAGATAGCCAAAAGAATTTGCAATTCTGTGATTCTGTGTTGGTAAAATCCAGCCAGAATGCGTCTTATAATCTAAGATGGCAAGATACAAACAGCCTTTTGCTTATGTATAACATATATATGATATATTAATAAGAAAAAGGCTATCTGTATTAGTTTAATTTCATTTTATTGGGGGCTCTTACAACTCTTATAACCAATCCCTACATCAATTGTATCAAGCACACTTGTACATATGTTGCCATCATCACTATTCCTTAGATAAATCTGGTTTCAATATACTCCAAAATTACAGAGTTTATCTATGAATTCAAAGAAACTCTCTGCCATAGCAGTGGCAATAGAGTCTGAGGTATTAGACACATGTGATAAAAGTGTTCACTGCTGATTTATATATCTTGCGTGTCCCCTTAGTACCTTGGAGGGAATATTCTTTAATATTCTATTTCTTGAACTTCCTTCTTCAAATGATTGATGGAATACTCTCAGGCTTCTTCATACATCCCACTGCTATAAAGTCAACTTCTTCTCATAATGCCCCTATTTAGGTGCGGCAGTTATATAATTGTCCATTTGAGACGATTTAACATGTAGAGGTGGAATCTAGACTGTCAACCAGGTCATGGCCAATGAGGCTTCTATGTGGGCATAGCCTTACCCTAAGGATTCTGGGAATTCCGGTATTTCCTCCTTGGAGGTGGGAGACTCTTTGCTCACACGCTGGGAGACATAGCAGCTGACAAGACACATGGAACCACCCTGATGCAGCCCTGGGTGCTGGATAAGCCATGCAGAGAGCCCAGCTAGCACTAAGATGTTTCCAATGCAACTGGATCCAAAGACTTTCTACCCACTTGCCCGTGATCTTCTACATTTGGTGTCATTGCATGTGTTTCATGAGTCTGAAGAGGATTATATAGATTGGTATCAGATATATGGGCTAATATTGGGCTTATTGACTTGATCTGGTCTGGGCTGAGATGTTTTCTCAATGTTCAATTGCTCTGGTATATAAATCTATTTCTTATACACATGTGTGTCCATGGATTTGTTTCTCTAGTCTACCCAGACTAACACCGTAGGCTTTTCTGAGGCCTTAAATCTTTACAAAAGCAGATAACCTCATCTTTCTCCTTAAGAGCAACTGGTGGGTTTGAACCACCAACCTTGCTGTTGGCAGTCTGACACTTGCCAGTGAGTGCCACCAGGGATCCTCCTCTGCACCCGTAGGGAGAGAATTGTACTCTGTGTGTGTGTGTTCCAAGCACCTTCAGATGTGTTCTGCACTCTAATTCTAGTGCACATTGTGGAAAGTGGGCGGGGTTCATATGAGTATACTTATTTTTCCGGTTAGACAACTATGAGATGCAAACACTTTACCTGATATGGTTAAAATAAAAGCTTCAACTAATGACAGGTTTTCCTCTTTCCCAATTCTGCTACAATATGGCAGATGCTTATTACCTACCCAACATCCATTCTCCTTTTGTTCTCAGCAAGGGAGCAGCATACAGTAAATACAGGGCAGCAATGTACCGAGCTAACAATACTCAGTATTTGGTGTTTTCTGACAGCCTTAGAGCCTAGGCAACCAGACTCTGGACATGCGAAATGTGACAGGGAACATAAAGAATAGACTCAGCATGTCCCTTCTGCCTTATTTCTTTCTTATTATGCCTGCCTGTTTGGTATTGCCATAAGAGCTCTCCTGGCTTACTGCTAATCAAAAGGTTAGTGGTTCAAATCTACCAGACACTCCATAAGTAAACAATGAGACTATCTATCCTATAAAGAGTTCGTCTGTGAGAGTCAACAGATCAGTTCGATCCTATCCTACAGGGCTCGTGTGAATTGGAGTGGACACCATGGTAGTGAGTTTGTGAATTAATTTATTATGCCAACCTGGCTAATAAACACATATGGGGTTAACTGAAAGGCAGAGAGATAAATGGTTCAGTGAACCTCACCTTTCTAGTTCTCGGGTCTCTTGCTTTTTGATGGTCCAACTAGGACGCAGCTGCCTTAGCCATTTCCCTGCTTCAGCTGGCAAGGCTCACTTCCTGCCAGACATCCCCAAGGAGAAGCCAGATGGACCTGCCCCAATGCAGCCCTGGGTGCTGCAGCAGCCATGTAGAGACCCTAGCACTGAGATGCTTACACGTTCACTGACTCGGCTTTCCACCTGCAGTCGACATCACTGCATGTGTTTTGTGAGATGGAGGAGGATTTTGTGGATTGGTGTTTGACATATGGGTTAATGTTGGACTTGTGGGCTTGGGCAGCACTGGGTTGGGATGTTTTCTTGATGTGCACTTACCCTTTATATAAAACTCTCTCTCATACATGAGTTTCTGTGGGTTGATTTCTTTAATGTCTCCCGACTGACACAGTTTGGGTGCTGCCAGGAGAATAAACAGGATTCTCTGGACCTTTCAGACTAAAATGAACTCAGCGGGAAGGCATGGCAATACAATTCTGAATAATCATCCAGTGAAACTTTGATGGATCCTCAAGGTTGGAGATCTGCAGCCCATCATGGAGATAGTGAAGGTTCAGGCAGCATTTCATTCTTGTGTATAGAGTCACCCTACGTCCGAGGCTGACTGAAGGGAACCTAACACAACAAAAATGTAAGTCTTGAAGTCTGTGAATGCAGCATTCATCTGGGGACGGTGAAGTGAAACACTGGCACAACCTATTGAAGACTTTGACGGCGAGTCCAGTCTCCTCACTGTCCTGTGGAGTCACTCTTCCTTCCCTCAGTCCGATGCTTGTGGCATTAAGCCACTGCCACTGCTTGTCTGATTCTTTGAGGCTGTCAAACAAGCATTAAGTCTGGACTGATCCAGAACACAAAATTTCCTTTCTGACTGGATTGCCCTTCTCTTCTCTCGTCAATTGAGTAAACGGCCTTCATCCATTAAATCAGTGCACGCACATCTGTGAGGCATCCTTGGATTCCCCAGGGAGATTCAGGAGGAGCCTTTCCTGGTATCCACGCAACGCTTCCGAGATTCCGATCCATTCACATTATAGCAAGTAGCCCTGGGCTTTTGTGTCCCAGTAAACCAGCAAGTACAGGGACCTCAACCTATTGTTTTGAAGCCTAGCCCAGACAAGCCACTTCAGAGATTCTCTAGACCAGTGGTTCTCATCCTTCCTAACGCCCTACCCTTGAATACAGCTCCTCATGCTGTGGTGATCCCCCAATCATAAACTTATTTTTGTTTCTACTTCATAACTGTAATGTTGCTACTGTTATGAATCAGGTGACCCCTATGAAAGGGTCGTTTGACCCCCAAAGGGTCACAACCCATAGTTTGAGAACCGCTGCTCTATATAATTCCATATAATTAATTGGTGAGCATATACGTTAGCTCTCTGCATGTTGATCATCTTTTTGGGAGGTCTCTCAGCCAACTTTACAATAGCGTTCATCTTGGAGTCACATACTCAATTCTTGTCTTATTTCTTTCACCGATTCCCTTTTATTGTCTTAGTCTAATACCACATAAAGAGCTGCTGCCTACCACGTATAATTTCCCGGCTCAGATCCACCTCGTAGGTCCACCTTCTTATAGCTCATACTGGTGTGGTCTAGTAGTCACAAGAAAATTTTGGAGGCTACCTCTCAGAATGTAATATCTAGCTCTGCTATTTGTTAATGTGTAAATTTTGGGCTAATTATTATCATTTTAAAATCACTTTATTGGGGGCTCATACAAGTCATCATAAACCATCCATCCATCCATGTGTCAAGCACATTTATACAATTGTTGCCATTATCATTTTCAAAAAATTTGCTTTCTACTTGAGCCATTTGTATCTGCTCCTCATTTTTTGCCCTTCCTCCCTGCTCCCCATTCCCTCTTTAACCCTTGATAATTTATAAATTATTATTATTTTGTCATGTCTTACACTGTCTGACATCTCCCTTCACCCACTTTTCTGTTGTCCCTCCCCCAGGGAGGAGGTCACATGTAGATCCTTGTAATTGGTTCCCTGTTTCTACCCCACCCACCCTCCACCCTCCCAGTATTGCCACTCTCACCACTGGTCCTGAGGGGTTCATCTGTTCTGGATTCCCTATGTTTCCAGTTCCTATCTGTACCAGTGTACATCCTCTGGTCTAGCCAGATTTGTAAGATAGAATTGGGATCATAATGGTGGGGGTCCTGGGGGAGGAAGCATTTAAGAACTAGAGGAAAGATGTGTGCTTCATCATTGCTACACTGCACCCTGACTGGCTCGTCTCCTCCCCGTAACCCTTCTGTAAGGGGATGTCCAGTTGCCTACAGATGGGTTTTGGGTCCCCACTCCACACTGTCCCTCATTCTCAATGATGTGTTTTTTCGTTCTTTGATTGGGCTAATTATTTAAATGTGATGGGTCTCTGCTTCTTTTGCGGTAATTGGTTATAGGATAGTGTGTGTGCAGGTTTGTTTTGAGGGTTAAAGGGATTACCATACATGCAAATTACTTAGAATAGCAACATGACAAATATTGGTTATTATGATTGTTGTTATTAGCCAGACCTACTATGATATTTCACAGGCTTTCCCCTTCAATATGTCCTTTATCAACTCATCTCTTTCCTCCCAAATGCAGAAGGCTCTTTATCTCTCTGTATTCTCTCCGTCAGCTGATACCACCCACTTCTCCCAAGGTCCACCAGCAAACAAACAGATTAGAGAGTTCCTTCTCTCCAGCCCTCCTGTAGATGTTGAAAACCATTTGGCAAATACACAACTATACCCCTTGAGCATTGTTGAATTCATTTTCTTATTATAGGACTGTTTCAGGCCCAAAACATCTCTTACACAAACAAGTGAGATAGTCTCTAACTTGGGTCCCTTCTATAGTTTTATAATCATTCAATAAATTTAAATCTTTAAATATTTCCACCATGCTTTGGTCACCGTTGCCTTGCCCATCTGCAAATATGATCCTGCCACTATGTCATTAAAACTCTTTTATCAGTCTGCATCAGCTCCAGGAAAATGTCCAATAAAAATGCACTGCCATCAAGTCGACCCTAGTAGACAAGGTAGAACTGCCTCGGTGGGTGTCTGTCTGGGACGAGAACACCTTATCTTTCTCCCACAGAGCTGCTGGTGGTCAGTTACAGGTTGGGTTGCTAACCATGAGGTCATCGGTTTGAAACCACTGGTTGCTCATTGGAAGGATGACTAGGTTTTCTAATCCCATAAATAGGTACAGCTTTGGAAACCCGCGGGCCAGTTCTAGCCTATCCTACAAGTCACGACAGGTCACTATAAGTCACTATGAGTCGGCATCAAGTCTACAGAAGGTAGTTGGGATTTTGGGGGGAGCTTCAGACCTATCTGTAAGGTATATTTCTGCTTGTTCTTCAAAGTTTGCTTTGTCTGTTACAACTTAGAACATTACCTGTCTTTCAATCCATTCCCCGCCTCCCTCCCTGCCCCCAATCATAGATCTGGGTTTCCGGAAGATCAGTGACCTTCCCTAGTAGGTGAATGATGAAGATAAGAAGCCTAGCTGTCCTGAATCACCCTTATAAGTCTGTTCTGCTCCACTTATAGTTTATATAGATGGTATTTTGTTAAGACTATTCTCCAGCTATATGGCTGCTAACTAAAAGGTCAGGGGTTGGGTGCATCAACTGTTCTATAGGGAAACTAGGGTCATCTGTGCTGTAATATACACAATCTCAGAAACCCTAATAGGCTGTTCTGCTTGGTCATATAGGGTCACGGGGAGTATGCATCAACTAGAAGACAGTGCACTTGGTGTGATCTTAGATGTACCAGAAATTAAAAATAAAAGAAGCTTGGACAAGAAAATGTTCACCCCCACCCCACTGGTCTGGTGGCCGCGAGTCCAAGGCTGGTTGAGCTTTTCACAGAGGCCAAGACCCAGGTTACTGTGTGGTTCCACTGTTGCTCAGGTGGTGTTCCCTGAGTCCAAGTTAGCTCATGACCACATTTACATGGGGTAAAAGATCATGACCGAAATTTGCATACAACACTTCTTACACATGGTTGCAACTCAGTCATGTGGCCAGCTTAAGTCCAAAGGACCTTGGGAAACTACTGGCGATTTCAGGTGGCCATACACCCAGGGAAAAAGAACAAGGAGATACTAACAATGAACATAGGCAGTGTCATCTTTCTCCCAAGGAGTCATTGGTGGATTTGAACCACTGAACTGACAGTTAGCAGCCTAATGCTATTTCACAGCATCACTAGGGCTCCTTATTAAAATGGAGGGTTATTTAATTGGTTTTACTTCAAAAAAGGCCCTGGGATTATATTGATTAAGAATTTAGGCTTTGGGGGCCAACCATTTAGGGTTCATTTTTGGCTGTTTTATTTAATGATTACTGGATTTGGGGCAAAGCGTTCAACATTTCTAAGTATAAATTATCTTACCAGGTGGCATATTCCTTCCTGATAGAGTCTTTGAAGGGCTAATGACATGCAAATACTTGCCATGGGTTCCTGGTACACAATCATCATGGCCATGACTCTGAGACAAGCTCAAGGTGCTGCCTGAGAGAAAAGACCTTGTCTCTTCCAGCTCAGCATGATGTCTACACATAGCACACCAAGCCCTCCAACATTTGTTGGATGAACACATTAAGTTAATTAGTCATAGCTGGAACCTAGATGGCTTCAGCCCTATGCCCCTTGTTACTTCTATGCTGCTAAAATTCTAGCACTCCTGTGATCCCTTCCTATAAAGATAAGTCACAAAAATCCACCACAAATCTGTCTGCATCCAGGGATAATTCCTTCAAAACCTGGTACCAGCGAGTCACATCCAGAAGTCAGCTCAAGTGTGGCAGACTCCATGCCTTCACCTGTACCCTGGCAGGGGTAGTAAGTCTTTGACCACTATCTCCCTGGCCTTTCCTATAGTGGGTGCCCCAATTTCTCTTCCCAAATGAGAAGAATGTAACAAAACAAAACACCCAGCTTCCATGGAGGCATTCCTAACCCATCCCCACCTCCTGTATGCTGGAGTTGGACTGTACTGTGTGGGGTTTTCATGAATATGATTGTTTCGAAGCAAATCTCCAGGCCTTTCTTACAAAGCGCTGCAGCGTGGGTGGAAACTGTCAACTTCCTGGTTTGTGGTGGAGCACTGAAATTGTTGAACCGCACCCCACTTCCTCTTCCTAACAGCAGCAACTTACAGCCACATGCTCATTAAATGATTTTTTTTTTTTTTGGCAGAAACTGGACCAGGCAGAAAGACAGCATGGCCTTGGGAGAAAACAAGACGTGCCAAGAAGGAGTCTCTGCATTGTGGTCTTCACGTCACCATTCAGAGCAGGTCTTCTCTGAACCTCAAGTGTACCCTGTGCATAATGGGAGCATTATGTTCTCACAGCCAGGTCTTGGGAAGTGAAGGAGCTGATGCTCATAGAAATGATTAGAAACCAAACCCTACCTTGTTGCTGGTGGGTTGATTTCAACTCTTGATGACCCGGTGTGCTTGAACAGAACCTTTTGGCTGGGCTCTCAGGGGCAGTGGTGATGGAGTGGTTGCATGCTGCATTGCTGACTGCTTGGTCAGCTGGTTGAAACCAGCAGCCAGTTAATGGGGAAAAGATGAGTGTTTCTGCTCCCATAAAGAGCTACAGTCTTGGAAAGCCGTAGGGGTGGTTCTACCCGATCTAACAGGGTTGCGGAGTTGGAATTGACTTGGTGGCTGTGAAGATTTTTTTGTTTTTTTCCCAAAGGATCTTTCAAAAGACAAGCACCGGGATGTCTTCTGAGGTGTCTCTGGGTGGTTTCACACTCTCCATGATTTTGCCAACCACTTAATCATTGAGTTCAGGAAAAATAAAGGGGGCTATTCCCTCCAGAAAGTGGAAGATTTGGCAAATGCCACACACATTTTTATTTCTATATGCCCGATGTCCAGCTATTTAATTCTCTATGTCTGATGATAGAATGTTAAAATTCATATCATTGTAACTGAAATTTTTAAAGGTTGTAAGAAAAAGAGCGATTGAATCAATACTGTTAACTCCAGAGATTAGACCCAGAGCCAATGGAACAAAAAAAAACAAAAAAGACCAATGAAATACAGAAATAGATTTCTATTTAGAAAACATGAACAACTAAAGGGAGATGCTACTAGTCAGAAGGATCAATATCTAGAAGTGCTGACCTGACCTGAAAGGCCATTCGAAGCCTTCAAGTAAAAAAAAAAAAAAAAAAAAATTCACTGCCATCGAGTAGATTCCGACTCACGAAAACCCGATGGGACAAAGTAGAGCAGCTCTGGGGGTTGCTGAGACTGTAAATCCTGACAGAAATAGGAAGCCTCATCGTTCTCCTGCCAATCAGCCGGTGGCTTTGAATTCTGACCTTGTGGTCAGCAGCCCACTGTGTAACTTGGTATGCGACCAGCATGTCCGTTAAGCCGTGGATGCGTGTCTCAGACACCATGCCTTTCTTAGGGACTTGGACTCTAACGCTGTTGGAGCCTTTTTCATTTCCAATTCTGATTCCACACCTCTAAGCATGAGCAATATGTCAGCAAGGAACACCGTTCTCTGTAAATGTGAGAGAACATTTACTTTTATCTCCATCCACATATTGAACTGTCAGCTACAGGTTATAAAGTACAATAAATTTAATATGTTTAAAGAAATAGGAAGGACTAGCAAGTATGAGTGAGGAAAAAAAGTTGAGCAAAAGTGATCAAACATATTTGAAACGAGGTTCCCAGATACTGCAAACAGTTTCCACTCAATTATCAAATGAAAATTTATTTATTTAAACGCACCCAGTGGCACTACCCCCACTTGTCCATCAGTTGTTTCTACTGTGGTGGTGTGTTGGGCTGATGTTTCTGTGATGCGGGAAGCTCCGCCATTGGCATTTCAAATGACAACAGGATCACGCACAGTGAACAGTTTCAGCAGATCTTTCAGATTAAGAACAGTCTAGAAATAAGAAAAAGGCTATCCACGTGTGAGGGACTGTTGTGGTTGTTAGATGCCCTCCAGTCGGTTCAAACGTGCAGTGGCCCTGTATACAACGGAACAACACACTTCCCAGTCCTATACCCTCCTCACAATTGTTGTGTTCGAGCCCATCAGGACAACCTTTGTGTCAATCCAGAGTCTTCCTCCTTTTTGCTGCCCCTTTACTTCACCCAGACGATGTTCTTCCCCAGGGCCTGGTCTCTCCTGATACTATATCCAAAGTACCAAAGACAAAGTCTCACCATCCTTGTCTAACAGGAGCATTTTTAATGTACTTCCTCCAAGGAAGATTTGATTGTTCTTCTGGCAGCTCATGGGATTTTCAATATTCTTCACCAGTACCATCTTTCAAAAGCATCAATTCTTCCATGTCCAACTTTCACATGCATATAAGACCAGTGAAAACACCCTGGCCGGAGACAGGTGCATGTTAGCTCTCAAAGTAACAGCCTTACTTACTTTTATTTTTCTTCTTTTAATCATTTTATTGGGGGCTCTTACAGTTCTTATCACAATCCATCCATCCATCCATCCATCCATCCATCCATCCATCCATCCATTGTGTCAAGCACATTTGTACATATGTTGCCATCATCATTTTCAAAACATTTTATTTCTTCTTGAGCCCTTGGGATCAGCTCATGTTCCCCCTCCTCCATCTTCTCTCCCGCTCATGAGTCCTTGATAATTGATATTTTCCCATATCTGACACCAACCACTGTCTACCTTCACCCACTTTTCTGTTGTCTGTCCCCCTGGAAGGAGGTTATATGTTGATAATTGTGATCAATTTCCCCCTTCTCCCCACACCTTCTTCTTGCCCTCCTGGTATCTCTATTCTCATTATTCGTCCTGAGGGGTCTATCTGTCCTGGATTCCCTGTGTTTCCAGCTCTTATCTGTAGCATTGTACATGCTCTGGTCTACTCAAATTTGTAAGGTAGAATTGAAGACATGATAGTGGAGGAGAAGGAGCATTAAAGAACTAGAGCAAAGTTGTATGTTTCCTCAGTGCTATATTGCACCCTGACTGGCTCATCTCTTCCTTGTGACCCTTCTGTAAGGGGATATCCAATTGTCTATTTGTGGAATTTGGGACTTCACTCCACACACCCTTTCATTCACGTCGATGTGATTTTTTTATTCTGGGTCATTGATGCCTGATACCTGATCCCATTGACATATCTTTAGCACACAAGCTAGTGTGCTTCTTCCATGTGGGTATTGTTACATCTCAGTTAGATGGTCGCTTGTTTATCCTCAAGCCTTCAAGATGCTATCTCTTTTGACAGCTGGGCACTATCAGCTTTCTTCACCACATTTTCTTATGAACCCATTTTATCTCCAGCATTCGTGTCTGGAAGGTGAGCATCACAGAATGCCGGATTATTAGAAAAAAGTGTTCTTGCATTGAGGGAGTGCTTTAATGGAGGCTCAATGTCTATCTGTTGCCTCAATACTCAACATATAAATATAAGTACATAGATCTCCTTCCCTATTGTTATATATAAATATATTTACACTTGTACATGCCTGCATTTAGACTTCTATAAATTCCTTTTGCCTCCTAGTACTTTCTTCTATTTCCTTTGCTTTTCTTTTAACCCACCTCATATTCAGCCTTCATTTGGGTTTCAGTCATTCCTTATGGTTACATTACCCTTGATTAGGCCCTCCAGGCATCCAATACCCTTCTCTCCATCGATTTTGGATCACTTGTTGTTCCCTTGTCCCTGGGTTGGTTGATAACCCCCTTCTTTTCTCCCACCTCCCCCTCTCCTGTGCCTCCCCAGAACCATTGGTCCTGTTGTTTTCTCTTCTGAATTATTTATCCTGCCTTCCTTATCTAGATAGACATGCAGAGACAATAATAAGCGCAAAAACAAGACAAAGCCAAACAAACCAACAAAGGAAGACAAAATAAAACAAAACAAATCCCCAAAATAACAGCAATATAAAAACAAATAAACAAACCAATGACAGAAAAGGAAAAGCCTATAAATAGCTCCAGGTCTGTTTGTTGACCTTTAGGAGTGTTTTCCAGATGGGTCTGATGCGGTGCCATACTCTGTCCCCCAAAGTCTATTTTTCATATTCTCCCGGAGATTTCATTGCTTTGCTCCCCTTGCTGCTTTGTTGCATGCACTCAGTATTTTGCCCCAGGCTGAAGGGGTCAGACCGGTCACAATTCCTGCACTGTGTCTCCAGTGTTATCCCCCATAGTGCTATGAGTCAGTGAGAGGTGTCATGTCTTGTGGTAGGGCCAGCCCTCTGGTCCTCTCTTTGCATTGGCTGCTCTGAGCAGAAATATCATCCTTAGAGCTTGGTGGGCCAGGATGTGTTCCACTCTCTCTCCTTCCCTCTTCCTTTGCTTGTGTGTGTTATGATCAGGTGCACACCTCTCCCCGAGCTGTATCTTCAGTGCTGTCCTCTGAAGTGCATTCTTTGGGTGGGGTGGGGATGGGGCGTCCACATCCTTTGGATTGGGGCCAGCCTTACAGACCTCTCTATTGGAACATCCTTCCTTTTCAACGCTTTAAAAAGGTCTTCTTGTGTGGCTGCTCTATCTAATGCAACGTGGCATCTGATCTCTTGACTTCTAATTCCATGAACACTGATTGTGGCTCCAAGCAAGATTAAATCTTTGACAATGCCCCTCTTTGTTTTATTTATCATGATGGTGCCTATTGGTCTAGTTGTAGGAAGTTTGCTTTACATTAAGTAATCCATATCAAAGGCTTCAATTCTTGATCTTCCTCAGAAAGTGCTTCAAATCCTCTCAAGTACGTGAATAAGTACTCTTAAGAACTTTCAATAAACAAAGCTGTATCATCTGCGTATTGGAGGTTGTTAATAAGCATTCCTCCAATCCTGATGCTGGATTCTTCCGACTAGTGAGCTGAAATGATCTACTACTATGGGCCATTTTGCGTCAGATAATTATGTGATTTACTATCATCTTCAGTCTGAAAGTATTCAAACATGCAACCAAGATGCATTGATAATTAATTGATAAACCATTGATAATGGATTGCATACGCTTGAAACAAAGCTGGAAAATGGCCTTAGTGATAAAAATTAAACTGGTGACAATGTGAAAGAACTTACAAAACCAATGACCTTTTAATTGGAAGTACCTTTTTTCAACGTGAACGGAATCTATACACATAGACTTCAGCAGATGGAATACAGGAGAACTAATTTGACAACAACTGTGGGAAGAGATGGTAGAAAACTTGATCTCATCAGCCAAAATGACCAAAGGCCAATGATAGAACAGATCATCAACTGGTCATAAGCAAGTTCAGGTTGAGACAGAAGAACGTTGAAACAAGGCTAGGAAAGCCAAAAATAGTATCTTAAGTATATCTCACCTGAAAATCTGAACAAATTTGATGTCATGAACACTTATGACCAAATTGTGAGATGGCCTCAAGAACATCATACATGAAGAAAGAAAAAAAGGTCATTAAAAATGGGAAGATATTAGGCATATACCATGGGATAATCAGACCTCTCTAAAGATACCTATTAGAATACTAATCCTCAGCCTTGCACGTGTGGCTTCATCATCTCTTCCAGGGATCCAGGTGGGAGTCCTCTCTCAGATCCGTCGCTCATCACCACCACACCAAGAAAGTTATATAGTGGTCCGGTGTCTGCACCTTTATTGCACATGTCTGGCACCTGTAACTAGTGATAAGTAACTTAAAATATAGAAGTCACAAACACACACACACACGAGTTAAGCTTTGCAATTGGAATCCTTAACCAACAGCAGGATGTTGGTATCTATTTTAATGGTATTAATCGTTCACCCCCTAAGGGTTTAGGTTTAGTTGGAGATTGTTTAGCTTCGTACATTAGATTTAGGGTTGATTTTGTCACAGATAGGGAGACATTGTATTATTAGCTCATTGGAGTTTCACAGGAGATGAGAAAAAAATGATCATTTGGAGACTAAAAACTAGGTAGAATTAAAGGGTTTCACAAAGATGACAAATAAGGAAGCAAGTGGTAAAAGTTAAAGTGTTCTACGTTTTCATCGTTTCTCAAAGAGAATAAAGAAGCTCATTAACTTTGAAAGGGTGCTTGTGGTTTGCTGAAGTCCAATTGATTCCAACTCTAGGAAACCCATGTGTGCAGAGTAGAGCTTCTCTATTAGATTCTGGTGACCATGGCGTGTCAGAAGCAGATCATCAGGCCTGACTTCTGAGATGCACTTGGATAGATCGGATAAAGTGAAACACAGAAAGATCGATATCCTAGACATTTATGAACTCAAGATGGCCTAGTAATGGCCATTTTGAATCAGAATTTTTAGCTGTGATGGAGTGCTTAATTACTTGTATCTCCCGGGGACACTGATTACATTTAGAGTTTTTTAAGTGTGCATGTTAACATTGCTAGAGTCATTCTTAATAGAAACAGAAAATAATTTCTAAACAATTTGATGTGGAATAAAAATGTTGTTAGATGTCATCAAGTCAGTTCAACTGACAGACCCTATGTACCACAGAACAAAACACCAACCTTATAACTGATCTTATGAAGCCCATAGTGGCAGCCCACTGCAGCAATCAATATGTTCAGTGGCCTCCATCTTTATTCACTTCCCTGTTTTACCAAATACGATGTCCTTTTCCAGGGACTGGTCTCTCCTGATGGAGTCCTGGTGGCATAGTATTTATGCATCAGGCTGCTAACTCCTATGTGAGCAGTTTGAAACCACCAGTCACTTGGAAAGAGAAAGATGAGACTTTCTACTCCCACAAAGAGCTACAGTCTCAGAAACCCACAGGGGCAGTTCTACCCTGTCCTAAAAAGTTGCTATGAATAGTCAGAATTGACTCAATGGCAGTGAGTTTAGTTTTTTTTTTAGTTTGGCCTATCCTGGTAATATGTACAAAGTGCATGGCTGTACTTCTTCAAAGACAGATATGTTTGTTCTTTTGGCAGTCCATGATATATTCAATATTCTTAACCAGCACTATAATTCAAATGCCTTGATTCTTTTTTTATCTTCCTTATTCAATGGCCAATTTTCACATACGTATGAGGCCACTGTAGATACCATGTCTTGGGTTGGGTGCATCTTAGTCCTCAATGGAGCATTTTTTGCATTTCAACACTTTAAGAGCTCTTGTGCATAATTTGGAGAAAAAAATAAATGGCACCTCAATCTTTTTCTAATCTAGAGGTCAGCCAGTTTCTATGATGTCTGAATTACACATCAGAATCCATCTATTTTCTTCTTCCTTTCACCACATTCTACCACTTGTCTATCAGGCTGACATAGTGTGGTGGCTTGCGTATTGCTGTGATGTTGGAAGTTATGTCCTGGTATTTCAAATACCATCAGGGTCCCCCAAAGTTAACAGATTTCTATAGAGATTTCAGGTTAAGGACAGACTACAAAGAAAGAACAGGCAGTCCACCTTGGAGGAATTAGACACTGGAGTATTTGTGGATAGCAGAGGAACATTGCTAACTCCTGAAAACTTCATGTCTAGAAGCACAGCATTGCCAGAGATTGTGCCAGAAGATGAGCCTGAGCCTCTCCAATGGGAAGGACTTTGGATCAACTATCACCAAGGAAGAGCTGCCTTTTCAAAGTAGAGTTGACCATAATGATGCAGACCAAGTAAAAACCTGGAGAAGTAAGGTCTTTGGGACCTTCAATTGATGGGGCAAGACACAAGTGAGAAGAAACCTTACTTAATAATTGGAACTTGGAATGTTTGAATGTAGGAAAATTAGAAGCTTTCTAAAATAAGAGGAGACACGTAAAGATTGACATCCAGATGGCCATGAGCTGAAATGGACTGGTATTCATCATTTTCAATCATAAAATCATATGCTTTACTGTACTGGGAATAACACAATCAAGAGGCATGGCTGTTGAACTAATTTCAAGTAGAACATTTCAAGGTCGACCTTGAAGTACAATACTCTGGATAGGATAACGTCTATCCATTTACAAGGAAATACAATCAATACAATCATTATTCAAATTTATACAACAATTGCTAAATTAAGTGATGAAGGAATTGAAGCATGATACCGATGGCTTTAGTCTGAAAGTGATCAATCAAGATGCATTGATAATTATTGGTGATTGGTGTGCAAACATTGGAAACATAGAGGAAGGAGCAATAAATGGGAAAGAAGGTCTTGGTGATATAAGCGACGCTGGGAATCACAGGATAAAATTTTACAAGACCAATGGAGTCTTCATTGCAAATACCTCTTTTCAACAGCACAAATTGTGGCAAAGCATGTGGTTTTCTCCAAATGGTACATACAGACTTCACATTGACTTCATCTGCAGAGAAGCTCAATGCCGGCAGCTAAAATGAGGCCAGGGGCCAACTGTGGAACTGACCATGAATTTCTCACATGTATGTTCAGGCTAAACCTGGAGAAAATTAAAAACAAGTCCACAGGAGCCACACTATGACCTTGAGTGTATTCCACATGAATTTCAAGAATATTTCAACAACAGATTCGATGTATTAAACACTAATGACAGAACACATGATAAGCAATAGGATGACATCAAGGACACTATACACGAAAGGAGCCAAAGGCCATTAAGGAGAGAGAGATGAAAGGAAAAGGTGGATGTTAGAAGAGACTCTGAAACTTGCTCTGCATTATGCGGTAAGTAGGGCAAATGGAAGAAATGAGGGGTCGAATAGAAATTTCCAAAGGGCAGCTCAAGAAAACAAAGTGAAATATTATAAAGAATGTACAAAAAGAGAACTACACATATGGAAGGTTTAACATGATATTGTTTTGTTTTTATTTCATTTCTTGAGATGGGCTGTTTAAATATCTACATGTGTTTCTTTAAAAAAAAAATCCCTCAGCTTTCTTAAATCTCTCAAACCTAAATAGAGGTCTGAGTGACTTTAAAAGGGGGGGGGGGCAGAAAGACAAGGAAAAACTGAAATGAACTTAAAGTCAATTTAGACAAATAGATTCATCTCCAACAAACAAAGAAAAGAAATGCGCAAATACCTAGAGTTAGAAAACCAAAAAGAAGTAACATGTTCAGCATATCTTAACTAAAAATGTAACTTAAATAGTTTGAATAACATAAACTAAAAAGAATCCCAAAACACCCAAGCCTCGAGTTTGAAGATTCTATGGGCAAAATACTGAATGATGCAGTAAGCATCAGAAGAAGATGGAAAGAAAACACAAAGTCACAGTACCAAAAATAACATGTGTACATTCACTATTTCGAGAGGTATCGTAGAAGCCAGAATAAAGGGCCCTGCAGAAGGCCATGCTGCACTAAAATCATTAGCCAAAAACAAGGCTCCAGGACTTGATGGAAAACCAACTGATGTTCCACAAGCTGATGTAGCACTTAAAGTGCTCACTAGTCTATGCCAAGAAACTTGGAAGACTGGAAGAAATCCATATTTGTACCCATTCCAAAGAAACGTGACCCAACGGAATGCTTAAATTATAGAACAATGTAGTTGATATCACATGTAAGGAAAATTCCTCTGTGGGATTTTGTTTCCCTTGGTTATGCTAATGAAGGATGAATTATGACAATACCATGTGTGTCCTAAACCGAATCCTTTCTGAGTCATCAAAATAGTCAGATTAGACGCATTCTGGTGAAAATAGGTTCCAAATGAGAATCCTTCACAAGCTAAGGGACCAAAGTATGGGTTCTTGACATGGAAGGAACCAACATGGTTGAGACCTTCACTGAACAGACTCCAGAATGTGAGAAAATACAGTTTTCTTCTTCAAAGCCACCCACACGTGGATTTTGTGTCAGAATAATAGGCAGAAAATAAGATAACATAAATCCAAACCAAATTCACTACCATTGAATTGATGCTGATTCATAGCAACCCTACAGGATAGGGTAGAACTTCCCCTATGGGTTTTGAGACTGTAATTCGTTTTTTTAAAATCATTTTATTGGGGGCTTGTACAATTCTTATCACAATCCATCCATACATCCATTGTGTCAAGAACTTATGTACATTTGTTGCCATCATCATTCTCAAAACATTTGCCTTCTACTTGAGCCCTTAATATCTGCTGCTCATTTTCCCCCTCCCTCCCCACTCCCTCCTACCTCATGAACCCTCCGTCATTCATAAATTATGATTATTTTGTCATATTTACACTGTCTGATGTCTTCCCCCTCCTTCTTCTCTGCTGTCCATCCCCCAGGGAGGAGGCTATACCTAGATTCTTGTAACCAGTTCCCCCTTTTACCCCACATTCTCTCCACCCTCCAGGCATCACCACTCTCACCACTGGTCCTGGAGGAGTCATCTGTCCTGGATTCCCTGTATTTCCAGTTGCTATCTGTGCCTAGGTACATCCTCTGGTCTAGCCAGATTTGTAAGGTAGAATTGGGATCATAATAGTTGGCGGGGGGAGGTGCCCACCTTCCTGACATGACCACTGAACACAAACGTGTGCATAAGCAAATATAGTGAAGAAAGCTAATGGTGCCCAGCTATCAAAAGATATAGCATCTGGGGTCTTAAATGCTTGGAGATAAACAAGCAGCCATCTAGCTGAGAAGCATCAAAGCCCACATGGAAGAAGCAAACCAGCCTGTGTGACCACGAGGTGCAGAAGGGACCAGTTATCAGACATCAAAGAACTAAAAATCATATCAATGGGTGCACACCTCCCTGATATGATCAATGAAGACAAACGTGTGCATAAGCAAAAGTGGGGAAGAAAGCTGATGGTGCCTAGCTATCAAAAGACATAGCATCTGGGGTCTTAAAGGCTCAAAGATAAACAAGTGGCCATCTAGCTCAGAAGCAACAAAGCCCACACGGAAGAAAAACACCAGCCTGTGTGATCACAAGCTGTCGAAGGGATCAGGTATCAAGCATCAAGGAACAAAAAAAAATCTTATCATTGCAAATGTGGGTGAGTGCAGAGTGGAGACTCAAAGCCAAATGGTAGCCAACTGGACACCCCTTACTGAAGGGTTGTGGGGAGGAGATGAACCAGGCAGGGTGCAGGATAGCAACGATGAAACATAACTTTCTCTAGTTCTTAGAGACTGTAACTCTTTGTGGGACTAGAGAGCTCGGCCAATCATTCTCTTGCAGTTAGCAGCCTGGTGCAAAGCCACAAGACAATAGGCATGGTTCTAATTAGCCCGAGCTTCCAGTCTGTTTGCTGCACTTTTGAAAAATTAGTTCAAGGGTCAGTTAAAGCAAAAGAGATATTTAGGGTCTCTTAACTAGTGTTTTTACTCATGAGAGTTCTCGTCAGACACACAGATATCCACAAGGAAACTGTCGCACAATCACCCTTACTTCCCTGCCCTCAATGCCCATATCTATGGGAAGAACTTTAAAAGACTGACAGAAAGAAGGCCAAAAAGATTCTTGATTTGACAACACCAATCTAAGCATCTCTTCAGAACAGAGAAGGCTCCAGGTGCAAAGCTTCATCTGGTGACGGGCTCCTTTTGAAAGCGTTTGAGCCCATTCATGCCTTTGAACGCCTAGAACGTCTGGGAGATTGAATACCAACACTTGTTTTGACTCCCTGGGTAGAGATACAATCGCCTCTGAGCATAATCGTCTAATTAAGAGGTGGATAGATAGAGAGCTCAGAGAAGACAGGCCAGGGCTAAAGCCTGCTACATTTAATCGCACCCTCTCTATTCCCCTACCCATGGCTTGCAAACATTTGGAGAGTGCACCTGCTCACACAGTGGATGAAGATTTCTTGACTTGTGTTTTGGTGGTTGTTTTTGATTTTGGTTTTTGATTCTCTTTTCTGTGATCAGAATTCTTCTGAAGAGCCATTTGTTCACTTCCATTTGATTTGCTTACAAAGCTGAACGCTAGAGTGCTCTGTAATTAGAGAGCTCAGTCCGTGATAACTGAGAGATGTCTCCCTAAAGCAAGATGAAGCCAGTAGGACTGGAGGCCATCAGAAAGTAGCACTATTCCTATATATTGGCATGCCTTGACTCAAAATAGTTAAGAGCAGAACCTCGCGTGTGACCAGCCTTTCTGACCCTGGCTTCCTAGCTTGTCTCAATGATCCCTCCTACTGGGCAGCCCATTTGCAATCAATTATTGCCAGAATAAGCTTTTGGTTTTCATTTATTAGAATCAAGTCAGTCAATCACAAGAGGACAAATACTGTATGATCTCACTCCTATGTGGAATCTAGGCTAGGCCAATATCAATACGAGTGCCTTGGAACTGTGGTGCTGGCATAGGAACCAGAAGGCATTGTGGACTGCTGAAAGGACAAACCAATCTGCCTTAGAAGAAGTAAGGCCACAGTGCTTTTCTGAATAATGATGGCAAAACTTCATCTTACATACTTATTGCCAGGGGATTGACTGTTTGGACATATTGTCAGGAAAGACCAGTCCCTGGAAAAGGATGCCATGTTTGGTAAAGTGGAGGGGTGGTGTAAAAGACGACTCTACACGATGGATTGTCACGGTGGCTGCATCAGTGGACTCAGGCATAGAACAATTGTGAGGATGGCGCAGGACCATGCCGTGTTTTCTTCCGTTGTGCACAGGGGTGCTATTGGACAGTGGGGGAGCTGACTCAGTGGCACCTAGAAACAGCAGCATGAATACTAGAGTATATTACTGAGAGGAAGGGAAGTGAGAGGAGAGTGAGGGGAAAGGGAGAACCATTGCTTAGAAAGCACTGAGGTTCTGTTTATGGCAATGGGAATTTTGACATCAGGTACTAGCGATGGTTACATAACATGATTTATGCAATTAATGCCAACACACTGTCCATAATAAACATAAACTTGGGAGATGTATTATATGTATTTTTACAGCAAAAATGAATAGAACTTCCTATGATGATGGAAATATTATTTACTTACATTGTTCAACACAGAACTTGAGCACTTGAAATGTAGCTGATAACTGAACTTTTAAATTTATTTATTCTGACATAATTTCAATTTGAATGTAAATAGTTATATAGGGCAAGTGGTTACTGTGTTGGATCCCTTGACTGTTGAACTCACTCACACTTCCATAACCAAAGCCAAACTCACTGCCATTGTGTTGATTACAAATTCTCACCCACATCTGGATGTCATGGTTTTACTGTCCCTCACCTCAAAGTTCTTTATTATAAAGATGAACTTACCTATCTGGAATTTTTCTCCTTGCTTGAATCACTTCTGAGATTGTCCACAGAAAAAGAAGAATGTAAGAACTGATCCCAGCCTCACACTTCTCTTTCCCCTGACCTTCCAGTCGCCTGGATTTACCTTTACTATATATTCTTGATTCTGCACAGTAAGATGATGGCCTCTGAGGCAAACACAGAACTCTCCTAAAGAATGAGAAAAAGGGAGAGCATTACACGAGAAAGGTAAAAATGGTCATAGAATGAGGAACTGGCATGATAAGAAGGAAGGAATGCTGGGAATTTTAAGTCATTAATAAATCATTCCCTGTTCAAACAATAATAATAATAACAATCAATTGCAGGGCACTTATTAATTCAATGTAACTCAGTGCCCTCTGTTTCCCACCCTCCCCAGGTCTGTTGATTTGGCATATTGTGATGGTTCTCATGTTACTATGATGCTAGTTGTATTTCAAATACTATTACAATTACCACTGGTGGACAAGTTTTATCCAAGCTTCCAGACTAAAACAGGAAGCAATGTCTGGAAATTTTTTAAACAGTTAAATCAATAAAAATATCCCTTGGATCACAACAGAGCCAATCCATAGGCAGGAAGTCTTCTGTTCTATTGGAAATGGGATCATCATGAGTCAGAGGCCACTAATCTGTGACTAACAGCCAATCCTAGATTCATTTTTTAATTTTATTTATTCATGTAGGGGAAAAATTATACCCAGCCAAACATACCCTTCCAAAATATTCTACAATTAAAATTCAGAAACACTACTTAAATTCCAGTTCTGTGACTATTCTCAATATTCCTTTCTAAATTGTTCCATTCCCAGCAACATAAAGTCAACTGCTTTCTCAACCTCTCATCAACATGATCCGACCAACAGAAACCTACCACCAACCTAAATCGACCAACCTCTAACCCTCTCATCTTACGAGATCCTGTTGTCAGTTTGAGCTTACATAGAGAAATCTTTCCAAGAACACACGCTTGTGGAAGACATATTTTACTAATAAAGTTAGGCTATTGTTTGGTTCACAGGAGCGTTCCAAGAATAGTTGTGGTTTCATTCTTAAAGATGATCCGGACAATCATTTCAGATTCTCACACAGCCTCAATCATTCCTGAGCCTCTGGACTCTATGAGAATTTGAAATTCTGTAGAATTTTACGTTAAAAGACTTAAGAATAGTGGCTGGGCACCATCCAGTTCTGACCTCATAGCACAGAACACAAACACTCACAGTGTCAGCATTTCCTCCTCTGGTTTCTGTCTCTGCTTCCTTCTCCACTCCAAGTGAATTAAAATCTTTGGCTGTAGCTTGCAGGACTGCCTGCGAGCTTCCAAGACCCTCAACTGCTGTGAAATGAACCAGGAGGTGGAAGAGAAGTGTTGAAAAAATAGTAAACCCAATGACTGTGCAGCTGGCCAATGAGATCCTAACCCTAAAACTAAAGACAAAACAACATCCCCCCCAAAAGAAAACCCTCAGAAACTACACTTAAAAAAAGTTGTGTAATCTTTGTTATTGCAAAAGTTTTCATACGTACAGCTTAGTTATAGAAAGTTACATGAAAGGTTTGTACAACCTTGGTCCTTAACCTGTGCCAACTTTGTCATTACGATAGACACTCACTGCTGACCAAATAAGGGTTCCCAGTTCCCCCATCCCTCTTGCTCCTAGTAACCACCCAAACACTTTGGTCTCTTATAATCTTGTGATTTTATGTGTGTGATTAAAATCCCTGGTTTTCTTATGATTTGCTTATGTCTTCAAGATTAATTCACGTAGTAGCATGTGTCAGGACTATATTTGATCTTAGTCGAGACTCCTTTCCTGGGAAGAAGGGATGGTTTCAGCATGATTCTACAGAAGACTCCTCACCAAATTTGGTGTCACGTAAACCAGAATTTCAGATTCTCTAGGGAATTCAGACTTTCTGGCGAGACTGTGGATGACTCTACCCTCAAAACTACAGCTCTGAGATCAGATTTTAAACTTTTCAACCTTAAATCAGTAATACCCTCTGAAGTCTTCTTTGGACTAAACGCATTGTCATTGTTAGGTGACATGGAGTGAATTCTGACATATATCCTATGCATAACCCAAATAAACACAATTCAATCCTGTCCCATTCACAATCATTGATGCCTTTACACCCATTCTTGAATCATTGTATAGTTTTTGCCTCAAAACTTCTTTTTCCCTGGTCCTTTACCAAGCATCACATCCTTCTCCAGGGACTGGGCTCTCCAAAGTATGTAAGTTCAAGTCTCGCCATCCTTGTCTCTAAGGAGCATTCTGGCAGTAAAACAGAATTGTCTGTTCTTTTGGGAAGCCCATGGTACTCTCAGCGTTCTTCACCAACACCGTGATTCAAAGCCATCGGTTCTTCGTTAGTCTTCCTTAGTCCTGGTTCAGACACCTCATGCCTCTGAGATGACTCAAAATGCTGTGGCTTGGGCAGGCACACTTTAGTGCTCCAGGTGGCAGCTTTGCTTTTTAAAACTTTCAGGAGGTCTTTTGTAGCCAGTTGGCGCAATGTAGCATGTTTCATTTCCTGACTGCTGCTTCTGGGGCTGTTGATTGTAGATCCAAGTATGGTGATGTCCTTGAGACCAACCTTTAGATATTTAAACCCAAAAAACAGCTCACCTCAATTCATCTCTCTGTTTTGAGCCTTATGCTCTTTTAAAGAATTACCTACGTGGAATCGAGTTGACAAAAGCAACTCTAACGTCTTGATGAGAGTAACGAGGAGCGAATTGTATGTGAATGGGTCTGTTGGACTGTGTAAGATGTGGCACACACACACCAAAAAATACTACTATAGAAAAATAAATAAATAAATAAGGGTTGCTGGCAGTGGGGGTGAAGGAGGGGGAGGGGATAAAATGAAACTGATATGAAAGAGCTCAAGAAGAAAGAAAATGTTCTGAAACTGATTGTGGTAGCAATTGTAAAATACTTCTTGATGTGATTGAGCTATGGAATGTTATGATAGCTGCAAGAGCTTCCAAGAAAGTGCTTTTAAAAAAAGATAACCGTGAACCATGGTGTAATAATTTGGAAAAGGATAGCAAGAATGTTAGTACAATGTGATGAAGGTAATCAATATCGCTGAATTGTACGTGTAGAAACTGTCAAGTTGATGTAGCTTTGGCTGTAGACACTTTCATGAAACTAAAAAGAAATTAAATGCAAGAGAAGAGAGGATGGAAGAGATCACCGGTAGTAAAAACAACGCAACTGAAGAGTATAATGCAGCAATATTGTTTCCCTACAATATGAAGGCTTTCTTTTTAAAAAAAAATCTAAAATCCAGTGTCTGAAAAGATTTAATTTGAAAAAAAAAAGTGGGAGGAGAGTGGAAACACAGTCAACAGGTGAGCAAACCTTTCCATTGAATGTCATTGTGGAACCTGGGACCCCGGCCCCCTTCAGGTGCAGAGAAGACTGGGGCCAGTAGATTTGGCACAGCGGCCTGTGGCTGCTCAGGTAAAAGTGAGTCGGTCCATTTGGATTCCGCGTGGAAGTACGGTTTTGAAGACCCTGTGCCTCACACCTGTCCAAATTACAGGGGCACAGCTGCTGAGCCTGCCACTATACTTGCTAGAGAGGGAGGCTAGAGCAAGGTGGAGGTTAGGGACATCAGGTTAGAGACGAACTCTGACCACAGGAGTGACCCCAGCGATGAGCAGGAGGTGACAGCAGTATAAGCAGTGACCGAGGGCAAGACGAGCAGCAGCGAAATAAATTCCAAGGAAGCAAAGCAGAAGATGAGTGTCCCCAATGAACTCCCAGTTTCACCTCGACTATCTTTTAAGAACCATTTTTTTCTGAATATATTGAGCTGGATACACCAATTCAATTCTGTGTAACAAAAGGAGTAGAGTTTGGAGATCAGAGATTGTTATGGAAGGAGGAGTTGAAGGGTTAAAAAAGAAGGGGCAGGAGAGAGGGAAGTAAGACAGGAGGGCAATATGAAGTATGGAAGGTGATGGAAGCATCTTCTTGTGGTTTGGGGACAATGTCTAACATGAGGGTTTAAGCAGATGGCTCTGTGATCCCTACCAAGATCCCCAGTGAAATTTCCCTTGTGCACCTTATCTACTTTTCTTTCCCTTTTATTTGAGGATTAAGATAAATTAAAGTCAAGGCATTATGCCCCACGTGTGGGTAAAGGCTGGGACTAGGAGGGGAGGGTGCAGGGAGTGAAAGAAAAACAGTGACATCTGACAGATGTTGGGAGAATTCTGAAAAGGTGGTTCACTGATAGAATTCTCACCTTCCATGCCAGAGACCCAGGTATGATTCCTGACCAATGTAGCTCCTACACAGCCATCCCCCGACTGCCAGGGAAGATGTATGTAGCTATAACACCAAACGGGTTTTGGTGGAGATTCCAAACCATGATGAACTAGGAAGAAAGGTCTTGTCAGATATATTTGAAATCCACCAATGAAAACTCCATGGATCCCAATGTCTGATCCCCAACCAATCATGGAGCTGGCATAGGTCTGGGCAGTGTTTCCTTCCACTCTGCATGGGGTATCCATGAGTCAGGGGCAACTTGACAGCTGGCCAAAGTATACAGCCATCAAGTAAGATGCTCAAGATACAGAGCCAGGGAAACCTCGGTGCCATGATGCGTCTATGAGGAGAGCTGGGCAGAGATGTAGACACTGTAGACAGGGAAAAAGGGTGTGAGCCACCAGCGTGTGTCCAGCCTTGGCCACTTACTCTTGTCACACACGCACATGTTCTAGCTGTCACTCGGATAGGGCTTTCCTGTTTATTATTTTTGTGTCTCCAGACAGTAACATTGCTGTCAAACGGTGATGGAGTGTCAAGTCAGATTACTCCCAGTATGATATGAAGAGACAAGCGCTGAGGGAAGGTGTCACTTCCTTGGTTCAGATGTGCACACTCGTCACTTGCAATTAAGGCCGCTTCATTGGCCCTACCTTCCTACTGGAAAAAAAAAAAAAAAAAAAAAAAGCTTAAATGTGCTGGGCAGACAGGGAGAAACCTGTTACAGGGATTTACATTTACAGGCCAGGAGTCTCTGTCCTGGCTGCAGTCATTACATCAAAGAATGATAGAGAGAAAAATGAGAGGAAGGGTTTATTGTTGTCCTACGAGGAGTCAGTGGATTCTCTGGTGGCACAATTGGTTAGGCACTCAACTGGCAGGTTGGCAACCAGTCGACAGTCTAGTGGTTCAAATCCACTCATGATGTCCCTTAGGAGAAAGATCAAGCAGTGTACTTCTGAAAGGTCCCTGCTGGGAAAACCCATGGCGTACTCTTCGAGTTGGATTACATGGGCCAATAAGGGATCACCGTGATTCCGAATCAACTGGACCACAGTTGTGCTTGTTTTGTTTTCTTATATAGACCAGTGCTGGGTAGTGCATACACCTTATTTCACTTGGGCTTAGTGGCCAACAGCTTGGCCTCTGGACCATGCAGAACTGAGTTTGAATTTTGAGCAAGTTACTTAGACAGCAAGTTCTGTAAAACTGGTATGGGAATAATTACCTGACAGTTCTGTATAGAATTAAATAAAACCAGTCATGCATTCACCTGAAAAAAAAATCAGGACCTATTGGAATACCTAGAATTTGTAGGTGTTCATGTGGTCAATACACTAGGCTGCTAGCCAATAGGTTGCAGGTTCAAATAAATCTGGAGACACGTAAGAAGCAAGGCATTGTGATCTACTGCAAGAACTAAGTCTTTGAAAACCCTTTGAGGCAAAATTCTAGCCTGCCACCCATGGGGTTTCCATGAATTGGAGCCAACTTGATGACAATTGGTTACTGGTATTTAAGCATATAATCATGGGAATACAGCAGTAAGAAAACAGATAAAATAACTATTTTTATGGATCTTATATTTGAAGGAAGGGAAACAGAAAATAAACAATTGAGTAATTACAACCTATAAAGATAATTTGACAGAATTTCTGGCCCTGAGTCAGCATTTGCTAAGTGCTATAATTTAATCTTTTTATCATCTCTACAAAGCATTGGTACTTAAAGTGAGGAATCTGGGGACTGTTGAAATAAGATCATTCAGTCTGATCCTTGCTTACTTAGAATCACTGTGGTGCTGAGAAGTGAGAGGGGGAGGGGGCCACTCTCCCTGCATCTTAAGACAGCTGGAACAGTAACTTAGAAACTTTCAGAAAGACAAAAGCCCCAGCACCCCATGCCCAAGTTACGAGATGGTCTTCTAGTCCTGTGTGTTGAACTAAATAATCTGCATCATCAAGTACAGGGTGGGTAGGTGTCGCTATGGAGTATAGTTAATGCACTTACTTGCTAACCAAAAGGTTGGAGGTTTGAATCCACGGAGAGGTGTCTGAAACAACAGGCATGCCTGGCGATCTAGAGACTTAGCTGCTAATTTCACTTGACTTTATGGTTCTTCACAGATTTTTCTTTTTCATTGAAGACTCGTGGCAGCCCCGGGACAAGCAATTCTATTGGCACCATTTTTCCAATAGCGGGTACTCACTATGTGCCTCTTTGTCCCATTTCGGTAACTTTCAAACTTTTTCATATTGGTATTTCACACTTAATAGACCAGTATAATGTAGACATAATTTTAAATGAACTTATTAGGTGTCATTAAATTGGCCCAACTTCTAGGTGTCCTCCACACAACAGAAGGAAACACTGCCCAGACCTCTACCATCCTCACAATTGTTCCCAGGCTTGAGCCCATTAGTGAATCCACTGTGTCAGTCCATCTTGTCTCCTGTCAAGGCTCTTTCTATTTTTTATTGCCCCTCTGCTTTGCCAAGCATGATGTCCTTCTGCAGGCATGGATCTCTCCTGACAACATGCCCGAAGTCGGTCAAATGAAGTCTCACCCCTCTTGCCTCCAAGGAGCTCTCTGGCCATCCTTCTTCCAAGACAGATTATTTTGTCTTTTGGGCAGTCCATGGGACTTTGGAAATGAAAGCATGGCTGTGACTCTCTTTATTGGAATGCCTATTAGATTGTAGTGGTCTGGAATTGAGCCTGCAGCATCTCAGAGGTATGCCCACAAAATCAGTGACTGGAAACCGTGTGGCACACAGTTCCAGTTCCACATACATGAGCTGCCCACGAGACAGGATTGGCTCCATGACAACAGGACAAATGAGAGGCTACGGACAACTTCTCTCCTCCATGAGGCTCAGTGTTCTGGTTTACCTGTGAATGAGGGATTTCTCTCTGTCAGGGAACGTTCAGTGCTAAGGCTGGAACAGCCCAAGGCAAACTAGGACATGGTAGTCACTAAGCAAGACCCAAACCAGATTTCAGATCCATACTATGCTGCAGCATGAGGCTGTAGGGTTCTCAAAGGCAGAAATAGGCAGGGGATAACAAGGAGTTGAAAATTGGTAGTAAAGTCAGGTAGGAGATGCAAGAGGTCTGAGGAAGCTTCCTCGCTGGACCAACGTTGCTCATGTGTGAGTCATCATGTGAAACCACTTTCTCGGTGGGATTTGACCCAGGCAGAACACGTGAATAGGAACTACCTGATTGAGCCTCACGTGGCCATTTGAATGAAAACAGAAGGTAAGTCAACAATTATTTACAGAAAACTGTTTCTTGCATTCTTGTTATCTGTATCAATGATATATCAGTGAGCTCAGGCTCAATTCTTTAGAGTAACAAGGACCAAAACATTAGAAAGAGCGCTGAACTTGGCTTGAGATGTCAGCTCCAGTCCTAACAGACAGACAGAGTGCTATTGCCAAGTCGGTTAATCTCTTTGAGTTTCAGATACCTGATTTGTGGACTGGAGACAAGTTATCATCCCCCTCTCCTTATAATGATAATGGATCCACATGAGAATCAGATTTTAAAACGCATGCGCTTTTACTTTGCAGTTGTCACTTTGTGGTTCTTGGGTCTGCTAAACTTGGACCACCATGCCTTAGATCAACGAAACATGGATTCTGGTTCTATTTCCATGAGGAATAAATTGCAGGACAAATCTGTCTCTTTCTCCTTTTAGTTGTTAACAACTACGATGCAAATCATTATCCAGGTACTATCTGCTCGCCACCCATCTTCATCCGTCGATGTTTTTAAATCTGTAATTTGCAATTTCTATTAAGTGTTTCCATCATTCGTTTGTCAGTTTGCTGGACTGCCATGCCTTTCATGGTGCTGTGATGCTATGCCACCAGTGTCTCACGCATGAGCAGTGTCACTTCACCTTACATATTCTGGACATGTTGTCCTGGGAGAGCCGGACCTAAGAAGGACGTCATTCTTAGGAAGGTAGAAGGGTGGGAAACAGAGAAGAGCCCTCGATGAGATGGATTTCCAAGGGGACTTTGACGATGCGCTCAAACAAGAACAATTGTGAGGACGATGCTGGGCTGGGCGGTGCTCATTTTGTCATGCTCAGGTTTGCCATGGATCAAAATCCACTCAGTGGCACCTAACAACAACAACAACAATAGGATTATCCAGCCTACGAAAGACAACCTAGTGGCCCACTTCTGAAGGAAATCCTAGCCACTGAAAATCTCATGAACAGCAGCAAAATATTGTCTGATAGAGTCCCAGAAGATGAGCCCATCTGGTTGGAAGGCACTCAAAATGCGATTCAAGGCGGCTTGAGAAGACACATCACAGTATTAGCAACAGTGCAAAACCTGAGTCAGAAAGGCAATAATAATAATCATAATGAAGAACACATCAGTATATCTCCAGCAGTAGTAATTGAAGAATAAGCTCTAAGCCTGGAATTGAAATATTGAAGAATTCCATGGGCAGAATATTGACCACTGCAAGAGGCATCAAAAGAATATCGAAAGAATACAAATTCGCTGTACCAAAAAACACTAGTCAACATTCCACTATTTCAAGAGGTAGCATATGATCCAGAACCAAGGGGACTGAAAGAAGAAGCCCAAGCTACAATGAAGGCATTGAGCTAAAGAAAAGGCTTCCTGACGTGATAGAACACCAACTGAAATATTTCAACAAGCTGAAAGCACTCGCGTGTGCCAGCAACTTTGGACAATAACTACTTGGCTCACTAACTGAGGGATATTCATATTTGTGCTCATTCCAAAGAAAGGTGCTCTAATAGAGCATGGAAGTCCTCGAGCAATCTCATTAATTTCATATAGAATTCAAATTTTGATGAAGATAATTAAAAAACAATTGCACAATTATATGGACGGGGAATTGCAGAAATTCCAAGCAAATTACCAAGAGTACATGGAAGAAAGGATTTCATTTCTGATGTCAGATGCATGTTGGGTGAAAGAAGGTAAAGCTAGAGACGTGTTTACCTATTTGTCTGCACCTATGCAAAGGCACTTAACGATATGATTCATAAGAGATTATGGAAAATATTGCCAAGTATGGGAATTCCAGGTTATGTCAACTGGCTCATGAGGAATTCGTATGTACAATTGGTAGTTGTTCAAACAAAATAAGGGGATAGTGTGTGGTTTAAATTCATTGAGTTAGATTTATTCGATCCATATGGCAAAAGAACTATCTGAGAAATTGGACTTCATGAAGGGGAGCAGGTCATCAGGATTGGAGAGCATTAGCAATGTATGATGTGTCGATAATATGACCATATTGTTGAAACTAAGAAAGACTTGATGTACTTATGGAAGGTGTTACAATGCAACCTAAAGAAAACAAAAATCCTCACAGCTAGTTCGACGAGCATTGTCATAGCAAATGGAGAAAAGGCCGAGGCTGTCAAGGTATTCAGTTTACTTTGGACCATCATCAATGCCCGTGGAAGCAACAGTCAGGAAATAAAATGATGTATTGCCCTGGGCAAATGCATTTCATAAGATCTCGTTCACGTGTTAGAAGCAAAGGTGCCACTTTGAAGACAAAGCTGTCCCCGACTCAGCCCCCAAATCCGCATTGCCATCATGGTTCTTCCGATTCTGAGAGTCTGTCCAGGACAGCGAAAGCCAACATGTTTCCTATCACCTCGTAGGCAGGTGAAACGTGCACCATGAGTAAGGATGCCTGGAGAAGAACTGAACAGTGTGAATTAAGGTTTTGGAAAAGAACGCTGACTCTCCCATGAAATCTGTGCTGGAATAAGAACCGTGAGATGCTCCTTAGAATTGAGGATGGGGAGATTGATCATCTTACGTACTTTGGAAAGGTTCTCAGGAAGGATCGGTCCCTGGAGAAGGACAACATGAGGATATCGGTTCAGAAAGCAAAGGAAGGAAGGACACTCAGCAAGATCGGTTGACACACTAGCTGCAACAATGGGCTCCAGCACAGTGGCACTTGGGAGAAGAGCACAGGAGTGGTTCAGTTCTGTTGTACATGGAGTTACTATGAGGGGACTTGGCGGCACCTAAGAACCACACTCAGGCCAGGACCAGACAGAGAGGATTAGCTCAAGTTGCTTACAATTATTAAAAAAAAAAAAAAAAAAAGGAGGGGGAATTAAAACATGGGACTTGTCCTGGGCATGACAAACTCTCTGGGGTAGAAAACCGAGGCAAAGATAACTCCTCCGGGCCTAGAGGAAACGCCTGGAAATCTGTTTTTCTGAAGAACCAAGGCAAAAAAATCACACAGGCACTAAATTTGCCGCAGGTGTACATACATACATACATTCATGCATACATACATTCATAATACGTATATACATCAAGATGTCCTTACCTCTATCCGCCGTAGGGAAAACAGTAGTTCCATGTCCTTTCCCTTGAACTTGCTCCCCATCTCACCCTTCCAGTTCTCCAGCGGCAATCGTTTACCATTCTTTTGGTTGGGTTTCATATCCCCAAATAATATGTTTGTGATGCTATTTCCCGACCTCCCAGTTCTGCTCCTTGTTTATTGTCTTGCCACTATTAATTAGGTAGTGAGGATTCACTTCTTATTTAGATGACCATCATTTATATTCTCACACACAGCTCAGTTAGGTCATGAACTCTGATTGTATCCTTTTCCATGCATAATGGCCACTTTCCTGGACCTCAGAGTTACCAATTATTGTTTCTTTTATTCAGTTATATCATTTTCTATGTGCCTATCACAAATCCCCAAACTCCTACGACCTGTGGAAATCTCCCAGCAACACACTCAAGCACACTGGATTTTCAGCAGCATCATTTTCTTGGTGGCGTCTCTCCCAGAAAGGCGATCTTGTTTCCATCTGGTTACTCACGCTGCTCATCCCCATCGCCCTGAAAGTCCATGCTTCCACTCCCTAGTGTGCTTCATCTGTATCCCCACTATTACATTTCCTATTCCTTGGCGCTTGCCCTGATTTTAACAAAGCCTCGTTCTAGTAGCATCGTGAGAAAGGGTGCAGGGAAAGTAACCATTGTTAGAGGCTTGCACATCTGTCAACCCATTGCACCTTCTTTCCTTTTAAAAAAACACTTCACTATTGTGAATTAGGCAGGAGTTTATGTTTCAGATCATCAATTTTGCATTCAAAAATTTAAACTAAGAATCAAACCCTCTAATAAACCTTGCCCCGACTCCTCCCGATTTCTCTTCTCCCTTCAGAAGGGAGAAGTCTTCCACTTCACCCAAGTTAGTATCTGTCAGCCTTCTGTCCCACTGCTTCAACTCTCTCCTTTAGGGCCCCTTCCTGCCCTCCCCACTAGTTTCATAACCTTTTTGTGGGACAGTGTTTTCCTTCAGCATGTAAAGGAGTCACATTTGTCATTTAGCTCCTTGTGTACTCTGAAGCTATTCATATATACATTCTTTGAATCATTGTTTATTTTTTCTCTACAGTCTCCTTTTGGTCTCTAAGGTTCTGGAACCTCACGTTGATGTACCTTTGTTGTAGATTTTTCTTTAAAAATGAAACAAAAAAATCATCAGGCTGGGCACTCAGGGATCTTTTACTCTGAAATAGTATACCTTTCAGTTCTGGAAAATTTCCCGTTTTATTTATTTGATACAATTTCCCACTCTATTCTAAATTCTCTTTGCCTAGAACTTCTATTGCTTCCCATTTCTATATTTTTGATCTATGTAGGTTCTGAGATATTTACTCAAATTTATCTTCCACACTTGCTATTGAATTTTGTATTTCTATTATCATATTTTTAACTTTCAAAAATCCCCTTTTCTGCCCATGCACACTTTTGCTTTGGTTGCCTCCTTTTCACACAGTCTCTCATCTTATATTCCTCCTTCCTCTCCTTTCTCTTCTCCCTTGTCCATTCCCTTTTCCTTTCTTTTCTAACTGTGAGGTAGACACTTTCCTTAAATATCGGGTGATACCAAACTGTTTGCACTCAACTATAAAGGTTGGCAGTTCGAACCCGCTCAGCAGTATTATGGAAGACAGTCGTCTGGCTCTGCTCCCATGAAGATTAGTTAAGACACTTCTCTGGAGCGCTTCTACTTTGTAATACAGGGTTGCTATGAGTCAAACTGACTCAACAGCAACAAGTTTCTGGACCTTTTGTTTATGTTAATAGAGTGAAGCTCTGAAGAGCTTATTGGAAGCTCCCCATGGGCAGGGCAAGGCTGAATTACTGGGAATTTGACTGTCAGAGTGTGCATTTGACTACTTAGTTAGAAGACCCTCTGCATTTGCTACCTTTGACAACTTCTCTTAGGCTGTCCAGATTTCCCAGATAAGACTCATTATACCTCTAGCTCAGAGGTATGAAATAGCCTTTCTTCCAGTGTCTTAGGTCCTGAAAATCCTGAAGCTCATTCCATCCCCAGATTTCTTAATGATTGTTGTTGTTATGTGCCAGGGAATCTATTCTGAATATAGAAATCCATGGACAAATGAAACATCACCTGTCCTGTGCCATCCTTACCAGATATCTTTGATCCTATCGTTGTAGCCAAGGTGTTTATCCTTAGAGTTTTCTTCTTTCTCAGTGATGTTCCACTTTAGCAAGAACAATGTCCTTCTCCCGCCACTGTTCTCTTTGGAAAATATGTCCGAAGTACAGGATGAATCTCACCATCCTCACTCCTGAAGAGCTTTCTGACCGTACATTCTCCCAGATGGATTTGTTTGTTCTTCTGGCAGGATTTGCTAACCATCTTTCAAAGGCATCGATTCCCTTTCAGTCTTCTGTTTCCACTGTCCATATTTCACATCCATACGAGGCTCTGGATTATGTGAGGAAAACCCTAGTCTTTGAGGTAACATCTGTGCGTTCTAACATCTTAAAGACATTACATCCACCATGGCTTACGCGAGGGGCCACCTTAGTCTTCAAGGTAATAGCTTTGCTTTCTTATATGTCAAAGACATCATTTTCAGCACAATTGCTCCTTGTAGTACAGAGTTTGTTTTCTCGATGGCTGCTTCCATGAGCATTGAGTGTGGATCCAAACAAAATGAAATTATTAATAATTTCAATGTTTTCTTAGTTTATCATGATGTTACTTATTGGTATAATTGTAAGGATTTTGTTGGTTTTATCTTATGATGTAACCCAAATTGAAGGCTGCGGTCTTTGACCAATAGTAAGTTCTTCAAATTTGCTTCACTTTTAGCAAGCCTAAGTGTGCCATCAGAATATAATAGGATGCTAATGAATCTTCTCCAATCCTGGATCCTCCTTCATCTAGTCCAGACTCTCAGATTATTTTCTCAGCATAAATATGAAATAAGTATGATACAAGGACCCAACCCACCCGCACAATTTCCTAGACACTTGTCCCTTGATCATGGTAGAGATCCCACATGAGCACAACCGAGTCTTCTGGAATTCCTATGCCCCACTGCGTTAGTCATGATGTGTTACAATTCACACTGTCACATGGGTTTTCAAAGGTAACAGAAAAATGTCTTTCTGATATTCTCTGTTTTCAACCAAGATCCATTTGACTTTGACGGTGAAATCCCTCGATCCGTGTCCTCTCTGAGAATTTGGCTTGAATTTCTGCCAGTGCCTTGAGAAGGTACTGCTCCCTCATTTTTAATTTTCAGTAAAATTTTGTATGTGATACGAATGATTATTTTTTATCACTCTCATATTCTACTAGATCATTTTTCTTTGGTGCCCACCCTCGACTCTGTTTCAGGCCCCAAGCCACAATTCCACATGCCAGACTCTCTCTAATTCGCTCTCTTTAACTAGCTCTGAAATCACAGAAGAGATAGTGGGGTGGAGGCCTTCAGAAAACGTTCTGTCATTCTCTTTATAGAAGAGATCATCCTCCTCCCCCATGAATTTTGTGAAGCCCCCTCATCTGATGGTCTGAAAAAGGCAGAACTATAGAGATGTTGCAAAGGTCATTGGTTGCCAGGGCCTTGGGGGGGCGGGGGAAGGGAGGTGGGATGGGATGGTGGATCACAGCAGTTTTGAGGACAGCACAATGGTTGCACATGATACGTAATTGTGAAAGCATGACATGACGCATTTGTCAAAACCCATAGGACTCCCCAACCCAAAGAGCAGCACGAATGCATATGTTAGACGTTAGTTAGAACGGCTTATCAACTGTAACAGATGTGCCACATTCATGCAACAGGTCAGTAGTACACAAAGCAGTTGGAGAAGGGGGCGTTTGAGAAAATCCTTGTAGTTTCTGTTTTTAGGCACAGCTCAAGCTGCCCTCTCATTTCTTTTCTAATGCCTTTACTGTTGATTTAGTAGGCTAAGTGAAGGAGTGCAAGTAAACCTTTGCCTTTGATGTGCTATTGTTTTCCAGATGCCCCATCATGAAGGTGGGCTTGTTCAATTGCAAATGTGGGCACAGCCCCAGAGCTGGGATTGCTTACTCAGGAGCCTGGGGAGGGAAGGATGGCAACAGATGCACCCAGGGAGCCAAACAGGGGCCCAGTAAGTCCCTCCTTATGAGCAAAACCCAATCTCCATAACCCTTTGTCTTAATCAAATTCCAAAGGGACCCACACTTCTTCCTAATGTTGAAGCAAATAGAATAGGCAAGTAAGCATGTTTGCAGACAAAGGGACATTAAGCAGAAGACTGCAACCATATCTGCTTTCCTCCCTTGTGACTCTCTGAGAGTGGCATCCAGATCCTAGGGGAGGGGAGGGCCTTCCACACCATTTATATTAGTGTTTGTTATTGAATTTTTAATGCTCTTGGCTATTATTAAATTGTTAATGTGCTTGGCTGCTAACTGAAAAGTTGGAGCCTTGGGATTTTCCAGCAGTTTCCCTGAAGAAAGTTGTGGTTAACCACTTACCCAAAACCAACCACTGAACAATCTACAAAGTGCAGTTCTACTCTGACACACAGGGGGTCACCAGGAGTCAGATTGGATTCAACGGTAACTGCTATATGGTCTACTGTGGTGGTGGGGTCAGACAGGGTAGTGTAGGGTCTAATGTGTAAGTTGTCTAAATGTTATCATTTATCTTCTCCAGTTGACCTCTCTGGAATCTAATATCTATTGCAATGTGGCTACACCCAAATCCACAGACAAAATCCATGATTAAATTTTTGTCTATTAAGGATATTAGCAACGTGTAATACCAGTAAGAAATGCTCAGGCTAGTAGTTTGACACATATATTTATAAATTAAGTATTAAGGTAGCAGACAGACATTGGACCTGTACTCAAGTACTCCCTCAACGCAGAATACATGGTTCTAATAACCTGGCATTCTGTGATGGTCACCTTCCCAACACGATCGCTCACAATTGCTGATGACAAAATGGGTGCATAAGCAAATGTGGTGAAGAAAGTTGATGGTCCCTAGCTATCAAAAGATGTAGCATCTGGGGACTTAAAGGCTTGAAGATAGACAATTGGCCATCTAGCTGAAAAGCAACAAAGTCCACATGAAAGAAGCGCACCAGCCTGTGTGATCATGAGGTGTCGATGGGATCAGGTATCAGGTACCAAGGACCCAGAACAAAAAAATCTTACCAATGTGAATGAGGGGGAGTGTGGAGAGGAGACCCAAAGTCCATCTGTAGACAATTCGACATCCTCTTACATAAGGGTCACAAGGAAGAGACCAGCCAGGCAGGGTGCAGTGATGAAACATACAACTTTCCTCTGGCTCTTTAATGCTTCCTCCCTTCCACTCTCATGAACCCAATTCTACCTTACCAATCTGGCTAGACCAGAGAGCATGTATACTGGTATAGATAAGAGCTGGAAACACAGGGAAACCAGGACAGATAAACCCCTTGCGACCAATAATGGGAGTAGCAATACCAGGAGGGGAAAGGAAGGTGGGGGAGAGAAAGGGGAATTGATCACAATGATCTATATATAACCCCCTCCCAGGGGGAAGGACAACAGAAAAGTGACTGAAGGGAGAGAGTGGTCGATGTAAGAAATGAAAAACATATATATTATCAAGGGTTTGTGAGGGAGGGAGGATTGGGGGGGGGGGGATGAACTGATACCAAGGGTTCAAGTAGAAAGAAAATGTTTTGAAGATGATGATGGCAACAAATGTACAAATGTGATTGACACGAAGGATGTATGTATGGATTTTATGTGATAAGAGCTGCCAGAGCCCCTAATAAAATGATGTTTTACAAAAGTTCCAGTTCTGCTAATAAATACCCAAAGGGATATATCATGCTGCTGTACGCTTTCACCCACAGGCATTCAGCTCAAGCTCTGTGGGTCAGTAAACCCAGCTCCCTGAGTTCAGTGCCCAGAGACACCCCGTCCTGAATACCTCAGCCCAAAGGCATTCAGTTCCACTTCCATGGGTTGGCAAGTCCAACTTCCCTAATTAAGTGACCAGAGAGAGCCCATTCTCCAAGCCAGCCCCCTGACCAAAACACCCATCTTAACTTGCTCCCTGGGTTAGAAAGTCCATCAGTCTATCCCACGCCATGGCCCTGGGTCTGCTGCTGCTTCCGTGATAGTGTAGCTCTCATCTGGATCCAGGAGGTTCACTGCTGGCTCTTGCTAGTAATAAGATCTCTCCTCCTGCTTCTTATAGAGGTCATTGTACACACAGCAGGATGCCACTGCAGGGAACACCTTTTCACAAGTATGGCCAGGTGAATTCTCTCACGTATCTTCCCCTACCGTCTAACCAGTCCTATGAAGGAGTGTGGCAGTTACACACTCTACTCTCAACTTCAGTGAAAGGGTGAAGGCTAGCCTGTCAATCAGGTCATAGCCAATCATGTCTCTGTGTGGGCATGGCTTTCTTCTGAGGATTCTGGGAACTCCTCTCTTCCTCCCTGGAGGCAGGACATACACTCTCTTTGCTTCCTATTCCTGATAACACACCACATGGAACTATGCTGATGGAGCCAGAGCCCTGGAGCTGGAGGAGCCACGTGGCCTGTGATCTTCTTGTATTCAGGATCATTGCATGTGTTGCATGAGTCTGAAGAGGAATTTACAGGCTGGTTTCAGACATATGGATTAATATCAGATGTATGGGCTTGATCTGGATTGGGCTGGGATGCTTTCTAATATACAATTACTCTTTTATATAAAGCTCTTTCCTATACACATATGAATGTCTATGAATTTGCTTCTTTAGTCAACCCAGACTAACACAGTATGGTACCAGGAGAAAGTCATGTGCGCACAGAAGCATGATTGGCTATTGACAGGCTAGACTCCAGCCCTTCACTCAAGGTGACAGTAGATTATGTAACTGCCACAGTGAGAGTTTGAGATATTGGCCGCCAGAGGCACAGTAAATGATTCCCTGATCCTGTAGTTTGCTATGATGTGGTGCGGTGTAGTGTATGGTGGGTGGTGGGTGTGTTGTGTGGTAGGTTATGGTAAGGTATGTTATGTTTGCTTATCCTCTTATAGATACAGGTCTATATTTCAAATGTATAGCTCCTCATTCACATGTGTTAGAGGAGAAGGGTATCTTCCAGTCTCAGTTTCGTCGCCTGTGAAGTGGGAATACACACACAGACACGATGGTTATGCCAAATTCAAATTGATGGTGAATTATGCCAAATTCACCATCAACACAAGTTCTCATTGAGCCAGCTCAGAGGCTCATGGTGGCTGATGTCTGTCAGAGTAGAGCTATGTTCTGTAATATTTTCAGTAGCGGGTTTTTCAGAAGTAATTAAGCAGGTTTTTCCTCCAAGGTCTGCCTGGGCGGACTCAAATGTCAAACCTTTCCGTTAGCATCCAATGTGTTATCTGTTTGCATCACGCAAGGGTGGCATGATTTAGACTTAATCATGATTTAGATCGGATGTATTCTAGACATCTCTATACACATGCTTCTTGTGTATATAAACCCAAGCCAAGGTCGCTATGAATTGGTTGATTCTGACTCATGGTGAACTAGGGCTGAGTAGAATTGCCCCTGTGAGTTTCTGAGACAAAGGAAGTTTCCGAGACTTTGAGTTTCTACAGCATAGGCAACCTCATCTTTCTCCCACAGGATTGCTTATGTATTCGAACTGCTGAACTTGGAGTTAACAGTCCAATGTGTTCTTCATGCCCCACCAGGGCTCCATCCACATGTTCTTGATTATTCTCCTTATAGCCCTCATGAGTCCTTAATAGTTCCCACTCCCTGTACACTTCCCATTTTTACAACCACACCTCATTTACTAGAATGATTAGGAAAGAAGCTAGTCTACAGAAATTAATTTTCCATAGAGCCATGCCTACATATATACATATATTTTAGTTTGACATTTTTCATGGAAATAACTCCTAAAGGAAGTGATACACATTCCCTGGCTTTCTCAAACAGAGGATCTGGAGCTTAATTCTACACTTTCTGGATGACTTAGCTTCTCTGTTCAATTCCTGTATATTTTGTTTGATTTTATAATGGTTTCCTTTGCAAAATGAAATCTTTTCTATTACAGATTCAATATAGTTTCAATGAATAAGATTAAAATTGCTGGTTAGGAAAAAAAATCTCAACAACACAAGGACAAGCAGAGCCTTACACACACACACACACATCCCAAAAGGCTGAAAGAAAATGATTGATAGATGTGACTACATACAAGTGGAAAGCTTCTCTGTGTTAAAATCCCTGTAAACAAAATGAAAAGCAAATAATAACTGACAAAATATTTGCAGTAACATGACCGAGTAATATGGTGAATATCTTAAATATATAATTACCCCTGGATTTTCAGTCTTGTTTCTCCAGCCAGACTTTGAGCATCTTGAAGGTACAGATGAGGTCTTTAGTTTCGGAGAGCCTTTATCCATCTTTTCCAAAGTGAGCGGAGTTAGGGTGAAGAAGGCCAGGTGAGAGGTTCATCTAGCTCCTCCCCACTGCACCTCACGCAAAGCTGATGATCAAGGACTATCTGTTGAAAGAATGAGCAAGCAGAGAGGAGAAGCTCAGTCTTCTTGGTGAAGTTTTGCGATTATAGATTTGGTTTCTGTTAACAATAGTGATGCACCCAATTTCACCTCGAAAGCACACCATCGGCATCTGCGTCTTCTGTGTTGTTGAATCGTTAGTTCTTCTAGCTTACTGTTACTAGTATCTTGACCACAGGAAATCGGAATCCTTAGAAAAGTCCAGGCACTTTTACAGGTGATAAACCCAAACCCAAAACAAACCCATTGCTATCGAATTGGTTCCAACTTACAGCAACCTTGTAAAACAGAGCAGAACTGCCCTATCAGGTTTCCCAGACTGTAAATATGTATGGAAACAGGCTGCTATATCTTTCTACCAGAGAGCTGAGGGTAGGGTTGAACCACAGAACTTCTGGTTAGCAGCTGAGCGATGACTGTGTGGCACCATTACCCCAATGATAGGGATGCAGGAACCAACCATGCAGCCTCTGGATCCTTATCTTAGCTCTATAATGGGAGGGGACTTAAAGCATAGCTCACACATCATGATGAGGAGGTGAAGATGGAGCCGGGGAATAAGGTGATATAATTACAAGCCAAGGAGCACCACAGATTAAAAATCAACAACTAGGAAAGTGGCCCTGGGCAGACCCTCCCATGGAGCTCTCAGAAGAAATTCACATGAGAGACACCTGATTTTATAGGTTTATCCACCAGAACGGTGAGACTATGTATTTCTGTTCTTAAATCCTGGTTGCACCGCGATTAAGTTTTGGGCTGCCAGCAAAATAGTCGATGGTTCAAGCTCACCAGTTGCTGTGTGGCAGATAGATGGGGCCATGTGCTACCATAGCAATTGCACCCTTGGAAACCCAAGGGGAGGGCAATTCTCTGTTTTATAGATGGCTTTTTTTTAGGCTGTTAGAGATCTTTTCTAACATCATTCCTATTTGTCTTGAAAGGGTATGCATGTGTGGACGGTCAAAGTACATTGTAATCATGTCTTTAGTTCAAATCAGGGGGCTACCTGTATGGCAGAATGCTGATTAGTCAATGCTCTGGTACCCATGATGCCCTTTGCAGCAAGAAGACCTCAATCCTGGGTTGCCTGTTCAGCCTGGGGACAGGCTGAGGTTGGTGTAGAGAGTTCTTTTCCTGTATGCTCTCGGGAGAAGTGATATTTCATGACTCCTCTCATCCCAAGTGACTGCTCATCTATTATCACCCTCAACATGACACTGCAGCTGGTAGTTTATTTTTCAGAAATTGGCTGCATCGATTTCTGCCCAATGTTAAATGTTGCCCAGCTGTCTTGGAGGCACTGAGGGGACCGGAGAAGACTGAGCAGAGTGTTCTGCCATGACGGCACTGAGGAGCTGTACAAAGTTGGCTTCAGTTATTACTTCCTGCTTCTAGCCTGATGCAATATTCTGATTCCACTGTTAGCATCTGTGTGCTTTCCGAGCTGGGATGGCTTGTAGAAACCAGCAGCAATCAGGGGTGAGTCCACCAAGACCCACTTAGGGTTGGTCAGAATACCTTCTTGAGGTCCAGGCACCTCTTTAAGCCCTTGTGTCCCAGTGCCAGGCACCTAGCCATTTCACTATAAGTATTTCTGTATTTGCTGATTGAACTTGTAAGGAAGCATTAGCCAAATGATACAATGATGGCATCGCTATGAAAATCAAACCCATTGCCATCAGCTTGACTCCGGCTTGTGGTGACTCCATGTGTTGCAGAGGACAACCAGTGGGGTTTCTTGGCTGGGGATTTTAGGGAGGTCCCTGAGTAGTGCCAATGATTTTCACTTGACTAACTTGGTGGCTTGAAGCTACCCAACAGCATCAAGGAAGAAGGGCCTGGTAATCTCCTTCCACAAAGAGTAGAGAAAACCCTCACGGAGTCCAATGCTACTCTGTAACACAAAAGGTCGTCATGAGTTTGGATCAACTTGACCGCAGTGCATTTTAACAGGAATCTTGAGAGGTCATTTGCCTTTCCAGGTAAATATGGTCAGGCCCTGCTTCTGGGGCACTGCTAGTTGCATTTGGACCACCAGTTCGTAGGTTCGACAAAACACAAACCGGTCAACAATGCCATCACCATGGGTGGATGAGAATTTCTAGTGGGAGCAACTTAGAAAAGTCTTAAAGGCAAACAAATGCAGCTTGTGTTCCAGATACAGGGAGTGCCAATCACAGCGCACACGTGGGTTATTGAGAGTTCCTGAAAGAAAAATTAAGGCACATAACAGAAAGCCCTGAATGCCAGAGTGAGGCAGTACATGTCTTAAAAAATGATCCCAGGTCATGTTGACTTGAGTTTTCTTAAAAATCTGCCAACTCTTATTCACTCAGCAAACATTTATTAACTGCTTACCATATATCAGACCCTGGACTGAGTTCTGGAAAATTTGATTCAGCAGGGAACAAAATCAACAGGGCTCCTAACATTGCAGTTTGCAGTCTAAAAGGATATAGCACAATAAACACAAATAAACACCACTTAATTACAGGTGGCGCTGCAGGATCTGAGGAAGCAGAACAGTGTGATTGTAGCCAAGCTGCAGAGACACCTTAGATATGGTGGTCCAGGAAGGCTTCTCAGTGGAGGTGATATTTGAGCCCAAACCTGAGAATACTTTGGCTTGTTACAGCCAGCCATGCAGAGAGGGAAGACAGAGTGCTCATTGACAGCAGTAAGCACAAAAACAAAACCAACACTCATTGACTTGATTCTGACTCATGGCCATCTCACGTGTGTCAGAGTGACAGTGTACGGTGGGGTTTTCAGTGGCTGATGGCTCATCCTGAGGCTGTTCCTTTGGACTTTCTTCTGAGATGCCTCGAGATGCCTCCAACTCCTTGGTGGGCCCCCAATCACATCACCCATCTGCACGGCCCAGGGATTTCAGACTCTAGAGGTAAAAGAATAAGATTAAAAAAAAATCTAGGTCATGACCTTAGTTCAGTCTTAGTTAACAAGAAGTGAGAAGGTCATGGGAAAGAGTCTTTGCCAGTGGACAAATTGCAATTAGGAGAGATCCAAGATAACAAGGAAACATCAATACTGTCTTATCTCTAGAACAAGTTCAATTGGGCTCAAGCTTGAAGGAGCTTAAGGACCGCCCCAGAGATCTGAGGCATTGCTAACCAGTGCTTCATTGTCGTTTCGATGCAGGTTGTTCTCCCAACGCACTTCAAGAACCGCTCGAGTTAGAGATAGAAGAAGGGAAAGCTATAGTTGTGGACCAAGCCAAATCCAAATTCACTGCCCTCGAGTCCACGCTGACTCGTAGCGACCCCTTGTGGCTTTCTGAGACTATTACTGCTGACAGGTGTTGAAAGCTCAGGTTTCCCCTGTGGAGCTGCTGGTGGTTTTGAAACTGCCAACCCTGCGGATTACAGTCCACCCCATCACCACGGCACCAGCAGGGCTCCTCAGTTGTGCACAGGAGAGCCGTGTGAGACTACAGAGAAGAACTAGCAAAGCCATCAGCTTTCTGCCTCCAGACCTTGCTGAAAACTACTTGTAGTTGGTTTCTCTGCCCCAATGTGGGCAATCTGGGTTGTAAAGCCACAGGGAATGCCAGGAATTCACTCCTCCTGCCAGGAGACCCTAAGGACAGGATGGAGAATGATTGAGGAATGGGGGGATTACTGCTAATGGGAGCTCAGAAACAATCTCCGCCCCTACCATTTCCTGCTACCACCTCACTGCGACTTTGCCTGGAAAATAGCTCCTGGCTTGCCTAGGAAGCAAAGGAGTTAACTATAATGCATTTTCAACAAGCTTGAGGTCCCCTTGGGCCAGTTGGATGTCATTGTTAACATGGCGTGGGCTGCTGCAGCACTCCCCCAAATAGGGCAAAGGCAGTGGCAAAACAATTGGCTGTGTCACTCCAAACCCATCCAGGCCAATTATATGGAAAGCAGGAAAGACTCATTATGATTTATATAAATATATGTTGCAGATTCCATTAAGATTAGGCCAGCTTTGCAGTTATCACTTGCTGCGTTGTTTGCCTGGTTCTTAATCTTCATTTGCAAATGCCTATTAACCTCATCAAGTACTCCGGGTGGCCAGGAGCAGGTCCAACTCCCACCTTGTCTTCTTCTTTCCAGGAACACAGCCAAGGAGATGCCTACAAAATAGTTTCCTGAGGCACCTGGAGGCAAGAGCAGTATAAACACAAGAGCAACAACTTTCTGCCGATCAGAGTGCTTTCTAGGGGTGCAGGCAGGGCCAAGGGTCAGGTCTTTTGCACTAGCAGGGTGACCGGGCGGTGCCCATAGGGGATGCGATGCGATACAGGTGCTTTTCTGTCAGCAAGGTGGTCATTCAGCAATCTATTTCAGCCTTTATTTTTAATCCAAAGGGGGTGGCCCAGTGACACCAGGGATATAAAGACTAAAACAAAACAAGGCAAAACAAGAAGAATGCTAAAATTCACTGTCCCTAAGGAATTTGCTCTAGTTTAAAGAACAATGCAGAAACGTAATCTCAGGTTTGAGAGGAACAAAGAACTCAGGCTAGTCCTGTGTACAATGGAGGAAATTTATCACTTAGGCTGAAGTCTTATTTATCACTTAGGCTGAAGTCTTTCCGGTCATTTAGAAGCAGCTTCTTCTGGTTTCCATCCAAACTCTTACATAGAGCATCGCTTAGTTGCTAGAGTGATCTTTCTAAAACGTCCATTTGACCATGTCTAGTCTCTTCTTAGGGGAGGCATCTGCAGAGTGTTTGTATAAAGGGCATGATTGGCATGAACTATTGAAAGGTTGATGATTTGAATTTACCCAGGGGGTGCCACAGAAGAAAGGCCTGGCGATCAACTTATGAAAAATATCAGTCATTAAAAACTCTATGGAGAAAAAAAATCAAACCCCAAACTCTATGGAACTCAGTTCTGCTCTGACTCATGAGGCCTTCATGGGTTGGAATAGACTGGACAGTTGTCGGCGGCTGTGTGAGAATATATTTTTGATTGTGTGGGCTGAATGTCCTATGCCTTTGCAGTACTTACACAGCCAGACTCAACCAGTCAGCACACGTTAGTGCCTGGGTTCCAAAATTTTTTTATTTATAATAATGTCCAAAACAAATTCGCAGCCATCAAGTTGATTCTGTCTTATCGTAACCTTACAGGATAAAGTAGAACTGCCCCTATGGCTTTCCAAGTGGAGTAAATCTTTACAGGAGTAGAAAGCCTCAGCTCTCTCCTATGGATCCATGGGTGGTTTTAAACCTCTAGCCTTGTGGCTAGAAGCCCAACGTGTAACCCATGACACCACCAGAGTCCCTATAAAAACGTCCAGTTGACTGGACTTGACCCCCCAGCCTTGGTTTGGTCTTCTCGGACAATCATTATCTTCATAAGACTCCCTAGACTTCTCCAGTCTGAGCCCAAGCAGCAAACTGGTGCTCTGCGACTGCCCGTAACTCCAGCCGCCTGCTTTGTGGCGTGTAACCTGAAACCATCATGACCTGTCCAGACACTTGGTCTTTGTAAGTCCCTCTCCCCCTCTCTGAGTTGTCTTGGATATCCTCTATGTCTTCAGTGGTCAATGACATTCCTGTTTGTTCTCCAAGTCATAACACAAATGCCATCTCCTCTGTGCCTTTATATTTCCCTCTCTCCCATGCAAAGGTGGATGCTGCCCTCCTCCTCACACACCGTTATTGTTCTCTTGGAACACTTGACTGCTTTGAAATGCTGCTTATGTCTCTGTCCTTCTTTTCCAGCAGAGGCCGAGTTCTTCAAAAGCAGGGCCATATCTTTCTTCTTGTCGGGACCCCAGCACTAAGAAATATTAGATGGATGAAATGTAGACAAAGAAATGGGGCCAGTAGACTATGGGGAAGGAGCCCTGCTAGTACAATGGTTAAACGCTTGGCACTTAGCCAGCAGGTGAGTGGATTGGACCCACCCATCAGAAGAACAACCTGGCAGTTTGTTCCCATAAAGCAAAGAGCCCACAAATCCCTATGGAGCAGTTTTATTTTATCATGTGGAATCATTGTGCATCAGTAGTCAGCTTACTGTCGCACAAAAACAATAATAACAGACGAAACACACCTTTGCCATGTGCTTTGCTGGATCTGAACTATCCACGCTCATTGGAAGATCATGGAATGCTGAGTTTCAGAGTCAAGGCAATTGGACTCAATGCCTCATTTCTTCTACGTCCTCTGGCAATTGCTCATCTCCTGAAGGTCCACCCCTGTGATTCCTGCTGTCTGCTCATTTTCCTTTTTCAAGGCCATCTATCTCCTTCCCACCTCCTAAACCTGCAGAACATCCCCAACGAGCTTCTGCCTGGTTTCCTCTTCCTTTACTCTCTCCTCTGCCTCCTCTTTCTTTTCTTGTTTATTCGCCCACCCAAGAAAGAGTGGGTACAGAATAGTGGAGGGTCATCCTGATGTGTATTATTCAGTAACTGGAAGTTTGGTCAAAAGCCATGTTTCAACACCCATTTATAGAACACCCTCCAACCATAAAGAATTATTGATTGGAATTAATTCATAGGTAAACAACAGGTCACCGCTACCTCAGGTCTCAAGCAACACAAGGTGTGCTTGCAGGAACATGAAGTGAATAGGTCATTAAACGACCATTTGGTACGTCTTATCGTGAAGACAGGGGATAGACACAAGGGCTTCTAAACCAAACCTGGGGCAAGAGAAAGGTTGAAAGTCAGCTAATTCTTATTTATTTAGTTTTTGACAGAAAACTGATGCCATTTTGACCATTCCTTTTTGAAAGCCAAAAGAAGGAAGATCAGTCAGTTTCCCTCATGTTCAAGTATTTGTCTTAAAACAAATTGTACGAGTTGTCTTAGAATAAGTTGTAAAAGTGTGGGAAAGGATACCGGAATAGAGTGTTACAAAGAAACTCTCAACAGTCTTACATTAAGGAGTTTGAGGGGTCAGGGCTCCTGTGGGGGGAACCTTCACGTTTGTAGGTTGAAAATGTGTCCCACTCACATTCTCCTAAGTAAAAGTCATTCCCTTAATGACCCCCCATGAAAGGGTCAAATATAAGGTGCTGCTTGTAACACCTGTTTGCAGCACCTGGTCACGCACTACACTCTTGAAGGTCAACTGCTTGGAGGCAATCTGCCTGAAGGTTAGCTGCCATCAAAGGCAATCACACCCTATCGTCCGTCCCACCTTAAGTATGGATTGTTCCCCTGAAGATGACAAGAGCTCAAAGACCTCTAAGGTCAAGCCAGCTCAGGGACAACCAAGGGTAGGCTGCCATCTTGACTCTTGAACCCACCCATCTTGTTACGCATGTGCCTTCCTGTCCATACCTTTATCTTCTGTGCGTGTTTACAGGGGCTTGCTTGCCCAAGATTGTGTACATCTGTGAGACATTGAAGTACGGTCTCATTCAGGTTCCGGTCATCATGGAACAAGGGGAGCCCTTGCATGCTGTATCTTGTCTGATGTCACTTAGATTTACCCATCAATTACACAACCTCCCCCTTGAACCCTTTAGGTTGTGAGGAGGCTGGGCCCCCACAAATACAAGTAACTTGTATATCTATGCTATGCCTTAACAGTCGAAGCAGAAAGTTAGACTGTATTGAAAGCCAGAAACGTCATCAATAAGCTAGACAGACATGGTTTTGCATCCCAAACTTTCCCCACACCTTCAAAGATGCCCTTTGTGCAGGCACAGCGTGGAGAGTAATGAGAACCAGGCTGGGACACAGACATTTTGCAAATCCTTCAGGGGGAGAATTTATTCTTTCCATATGGATCAAATCTTGTTTTGTTTTATTTTTGAAGTCAAAGCTTTATTTTCACTCAGCTTTCTTCCATCAGTTTCTGTAGTTTTCCTTATATCTGGAGGGATGGACAGAACCAAGTTTGTTTTCAACCTTTTCACACGCCACATTTTAGGAAAGTCAGTTCATTCTTCTTTGACTAAGCAATACCCTCAGAAAGAGTTGCCGTCTCTGTAACTCACAGGGGTCGTTCCACCCTGTCAAGCTTCAACTCTTTCAGGAGGTTGTGTATGAAGAACCAACGATCATGTAGAAGTCCCAGCTGCGCTAAAGGAACTGGAAAAACAAGCTCTAGAATTGACTCCTAGTTGAGAAGTTTCAACCAATTGATGCCACACTGGAAGCACTCACTGCTCTCTGGCAGATCATTTGGAAGACAGCTACCTGGCCAACCACAGTTGTGCCCATTCCACGGAAAGTTAATCCAACAGAATGCAGACATCATGAAGCAATATCATTAATATGAAAGCCAATAAAATCCCCTGTAGAAAACACTATGGGCAGCTATACCTGCAGGACCAGAAAGTATTTATTCCTTTGAGTATGGCATCACCAGGAGAAGGGCTGACTCAATGGCACCTAACAAGGTGGATTTGGAGTCCCTGATTGGTAGAGTACAGCTAGTTGACTGTTGACCCAAACACTGGAGATCCAAGTCCACCACCCAAAACCAAACCTAACGCACTGTCAATCAAATCAATGCCAACTCATAGTAACCCTATAAGTCAGAGTAGAACTGCCCTGTGAGTTTCTGAGGTTGTGCCTCTTCATGGGAGTAGAAAGCACTGTTCCAAGGAGCAGCTGGTATTTTCAAACCTTGGACTTTGGGGATCTCAGTCCAATGTGTAAGCTCTATTCCACCAGAGCTCCCACTATCCAAAGGTGTCTGGGGGTGGGGGGATCTAGTGATCTGCTTCCAACAACTCGGGAGTACACTAAGGAGTACACTTCTGCTTGGACACACATGGGTCTCTATGACACAATGGCAACTGGTGTGAAGGCTGAATTTCCCATTAACACTCACTCTCTTCTTGTCAACACAGCCTACTTATCAATCCATCCTTTGAAATGAAAACATCCTGAAATATTTTCCATGGAGATGCTTTGTAACCTCCTTCACTTCTCAATATTTACCCCGTGACCACTCTCTGAGGCTGGTTCTCCCTGGAGCCTTCTGGGGTTAGAGTGAGACTCTTTCTCTTGCCTCCCACACCAAGAACCAACACAGGCTGCCTGCCAGGGAAGAGAGGATTGACATATCCAGCAACCCACCCCTTTCCCTCTTCTCCTTTAGAACAGAAGGGCCCAGGGACCCTGATCCCTGAGTGGTCCTGGGCTCGGAATAAAATCGCTTTGTCAAGGACCCAGGGGAAGACAGAGCTGTAGCTGCTTGAGTCGTATTAAAAGAAAAATGGTAACAGCTCTTATATATTTTTAAATAAGTAATGCAGGGAGAAAACTGGTAAGCAAAAATATAAAATTAAATTTGCCAAATATGCTGAGGGTTGGTCCTTGGAGAAACTTTATCTCTGCTGCAGAGTCAAACATATCAACTTTGGGGCTGCCCGTCAATTACTATGCGGCACAGGTTCAACTTGTTCTTGTGTAGACATGATTATGTGGCACAAGGAATGGGAAACTCTCAGCACATATTTTCGCCAACACAATTTCCACAGTGAGGATAAGCTTCTGGGAGCTCTTCCTTTACATAGCCAACATCCCAGCCTTCCAGTCAGGGACAGAACCGGTCCAAATCTTCCAGGGGCTTGGGTTTGGTAGATAAACGGGGAAGGTACAGTGGGGCCAACAGGCATCCTCCAGTGTTCCAAGGTGATTAGAAATAAAAAATGGGGCTCCCATGCACTTTCTTCCTTCTACTTGGCTAGAATTGGCATTTCTCAAAGTTTGGACGGACCAGTGTGTGGAAATAATGGAAGTGGATGGGTATAGCGCTTCCACAGCTCTTGCGATGAGTCATTTCGCTATAGGGCGGAGTAGAACAATGGTGTTGGTTTCCAAGGCTGTAATCTTTATGATGGTCGACTGCCATGTCTGTTCCATGGAGAACGGCTGGTATACCAGCATTTAGTCCCTGGTCACCAGGCCTCCATGGCACAGCCATAGAGCCTACCAAACCCTATGTTCCATTTTGGTTTTCTCTACACTACATTTTTATCATTTTTGGAGAATAATTCTTATGCTACTTGTATAGCCACACGCACGTGGCGCACTTATCCCAGACCCTAGCCTCTCCATTTGAGAGAATGAGATCACATAGTCACCAAGCCTCCACCAATTTTAGGCACAAAACCACCACTTGAATGTGGTCTTCAACAGGCCGAATGCTCCTTAGAAGCAGGGGTGGGGAGACTTGGGCTCACTGTTTTTGTAGAAGTCACTAGGCAAGATCAATCACTAGCAAGGGACCAGATGTTTGGTCAATCCAAGGGTCAGGGAAATGAGGAGCCTCCGCCATGCGAGGCATTCTCAACACAATAGGGGCCTCGGACCTCCTGTTGCTGTTGGTTGGTGCCATCGAGTCTGGCCCTCCTCATAGCAACCCTACGTACAATAGAATCAATGACACGTTCATTGGTTCCTGACCACCCTTGCCTATGTTGTGATATTTGAGCCCATTGCTGCATCCAATGTGCCCATGCCGTTTGTCAGGACCCTTACTCTTTCTCACTGCCCCTCCACCCTACCAAGTGTGATGTCCTTCTCCAGGGACTGGTATCTCCTGACAACATGCCCAAAGTACATGAGAGGAAGACCCACCATTCTTGTGTCTAATGAGCTTTCTGGCTGTATGTCTTCCAAGAAATATCTGTTTGTTCTTTTGGCAGTCCGTGGTGCTTTCAATATTCTTTTCACTGTAAATTCAGATGTACTGGTTTTTCTGTGGGCTTGCTTTCAGATGCATAGGAGGCAATGGAAAATACCATGGTTTGGGTCAGGAAGCCTTTAGTCCTCAGAGTAGCATGTTTGCTTTTCAACACTTTAAAGAGACCTGGTGCTGCACATTTACTCAAAACAATGGAGTTGTTTTATCTCTTGACTGCAGCTTTCATCAGCAAAGATTGTCAAAGACCAAATCTTTGACAACTTTGATCCATTCTCTGTTCATTGGTTCAATTGGGGGGTTATGTTAGGCAAGGTTCTTAAGAGAAAATAAACCAGGACACTTACAATTATATATATAGATGAGAGGGGTAAAAAAAACTGGAAAAAGCTCCAATGGGTGGAGCCTTTGTAGTACACATCCACAGCCCCCCTCTAGGAAAGCACAGAGCAACTTGCTCTGAGTTAGTGCACCCGGTGGGAAGATTCTCTCTAGTCACAGTGAATATTCTTGCAAAAGCAGTTTCACTCCAAACGTGTGTGTGTGTGTGGTGTGTGTGTGTGTGTGTGTGTGTGTGTGTGTGTGATGGCTTATGTAAGAGAACAGCATGCAGCTGTGAAATTTTGTTTCCCACTTGGGGAAAATACCGCAGAAACTATTGTGATGTTGAACACAGCTTACACAAATAGGCAGCGTATGGCAAAAACTCTAGTGTACAAGTACTTTTATCCTTTCAAAAAAAGTGAAATGTCAAATGATGACAAACCTCATTCTGGATGTCAGTCAACTTCTGAATGGTTGAAAATGTCAACTCATAATGCATTGGAGTTCATTCCACCAGGTCAGACTGTTAATAAAACTTTCTTTTTAGAGGTTCTGAAAAGCTTGCATAACAGCATGTGACAAAAAAGGCCTGTTTTGAGGCTGATGGAGGACTGGTTTTGCTACCATGAAAATGCACCTGCTCACGCAGCCATTTCAGTGAAACAATTTTGGGCAAAAGCTTCCTCCCACACACCTGAATCACCTAACCTCACTCTGTGTGACTTCTTATTTTTTAAATCATATATCAAAACACATAGAAACATACAATATAACTTCATGAGGGTGCTCTCAAATGACAAAATATCTTTGAGATACACCCTAATATGAACAAATAGAAACAAACAAAATGAAACAAACCAAAAATTCAGAATATGTTGAAAAACCAAATCAGGTCCAGCATGCATCAGAGGGAGGATCAACTTAAAGTGTTTAACTGTCAACTGAGGGTTATGCCTTTGGTCTTCTGTACTCTCTCTCCAGTGCACTCTGTCTAGTAACTGCTTTCTATTCTTTGGTCTTCTAAGCTCCTCTCTCCAGTGCACTCTCTCTATTAACCACTTTCCTTCCATCCCTCAATTGTGGACAGAGGGAGTTCACTGGGGGCTTATTTCCCATGTATGTCCCATGAGTGAATCTGCCATACACAGCTTCCTGCAAACCAGATTCTTACAAATTAGGCTCTGATACTATTCCCTCCTTCGCTTTGGATTATGAGATTTACAATCCTTCGGTGACTAATGATGGTGCGCTTCTTCCATGTGGACTTAGTTGACATCTCACTTAGATGGCTGCTTGTTTCAAGACAAGACTGTAAGACCCCAGATTCTATTTTTATATGATATCCTGGCACCATCTAATTTCTTCACCACATTTGCTATGAGACCCATATCTTCTGTGTTCCCTTCCTGAGGGTAAGTATCAAGCAGGGCCATGATGGAAAAACAAACTCTTCTTAAGTTGGTGCTAGGATTTAGTGCGAGCCCAAAAGGCATTCCTGGATCTATGTTTGTTTGTTTTTAATTTATTATTAATTGGAAATCAATATATATATATATATATATATAATTCCATAGTTCAATCATGTCACGCAGACTTGCGCAATTGCATATACAGTCAATTTCCAAACACACTTTTTACTGGACTCATTGACATCATCTCCACCCCTGTACCACCCCTCATCCCTGCAAAACAAACAAACAAAAACAAAACCGCTTTATTCTGTTTGCTTTCCCTATAGGTTCATCAATCTTGGGTTTCATTTACCAAAAAAAACAGAAAAACATACAACACAACTTCAAGAGGGTGACCCCTCCACTCAATGGCATAGCACTTCTGAGAAACACCCTAATATGAACAAGTATAAGCAAAAGAAAATAGAATGTCCATCACAGGTTTGCCACAAAAATATATTTTAATACAGCATACAGGACATTGATGTAGCAAGACCATTTTTTGTCCACCTACCAGTAGTTCAGAAATCTTGGCATGGTCTTCCAGTTCCGCAGACACCTTGTATTTTCTGACTGAAGCCCTCAGGTACAAGTGTGTCTGCGGAAGAGTCCAGTTCACCCAGTGGAGTTTCCACATGGGCTCTCACTGATGCAGCCTCTGGCGCATGCTGTGTGCCTTGAAGATCCAGGATTCAGTGTCCCAGAATTGCATGCATACCCAGAAGCCCAGGTCAATGTGGCTCATTCGGTGCATGCCACTGAAGACACTCCTCACCTAGTGTCCCCCAAAACATATTCCTTCTTTCCAGCTGGAGGTCTATTCTCCCTCTTTCCTACCAACCAATATGCATCTCTGTTACCCCAGGTGTGTTTGCTCTCAGCTTCATTGTTTTTTCCATCAGTATCCCTCATCCCTCTGATTGGGCTGTCTACCTGTCCTGGGGGACCTTCTCACATATTTACATGGAAGCCCTTCTTCTTCCTTGACCATTTGATACCAGCTGTCCTGAGGTGCCCACTGACCAAGTGACCTTCAAAATACTTACTTGGAGTAGGTGGTGTATGGTTCCTGGGCACCATCAGGCTCTCTACCAGGCTGTCTGATCCCCTTCCCCCGAGCCAGACGACTGGATGCCCTGCAAGCTTGAGCTTGTGCCTGTTCTGCAGCTTGTTCCTACAGTAATGGACTAATACAGCATTTGTCCTTTTGTAATTGATTAATTTTATTTATAATAATGTGCTCCAGATCCTGTCACTTATTGAGGTGTTTCATCACTGTCTCATAGGGATGCATCATATACCATTGTATTTATGTACCAGATATATTTTAATATAATCTTCTACTGATGGGAATTTAGTCTGTTTGCGGCTTCCTGTTATTGTGAACTGTGCTACAATGAACATAGGGGAGCAAACGTCTGTTCGTGATCTGTTTCTTATTTATTTTGGGTATATTCCAAGTAATGGTATTTCAATTGCCATCTGGATTATCACCTTCACACATCACAGTGGCTGTACACATTTACAAGCTCAACAACATTGGGTAAGAGTTCCAATCTCACCACACCCTCTCCAGCATTTGTTATTCTTAGTTGTTTTATTTTAATTGGGCTACAGCTATGGATGTTAGATGGTATCTCATTGTTGTTTTGACTCGCATTTCCTAGATGGCTAGAGACCGGGAGCATTTCCCCATGTGTTTATTAGCCATTCAAGTGTCATCCTTTGTGCATTGTCTGTTCAGGTCCTTAGCCCACCTTCTCAGAGAGTATTAGTTTGTTTGTTTTATCTTGTTGTAGGCTTGTAATACACTGTAGATTTTAGTAATTAGTTCTTTGTATGTTATGTCATTTCTAAATATATTTTCTCAGTCTGTGAATCCTCTCGATGTACACAAGAGTTTTATTTTAATAGGTCCCACTCATCTATTTTGTGTTCAACAAAGAGTGTTCCCTTTGTTGTCTCTGATAGCCTATGCACTCCCTCCACTAGGGCACTTATATTTGTCCCAAATATCTCATTAATGATCATGATAGCTTTGGTTTTTCTATTTAGGCCTTTGATCCACCTTGAGGTTTTTTCTGTTCATGGGGTGAGATACAGGTCTTGTTTCATTCTTCTGCAGGTGGATATCCAGCGTTTCCAACACCACTTATTGAAGAGGGCATCTGTCTCTATGGGCCTTCCTATGAGCTTGCTTGTGTGAAAAAGAAGGTGAGACAAAAGGTTGACGCGATCTCCTCCTTCACTGTCACAGTCCACTATGCTGCTACCCGACCTCAGCTAATGGACGTCGGCAGACAAAGAACAACCACCACTCTATTTGCCAAATCGATGCTTTCAATAGATGCTTTATCCTAGATGATTCCACGTGATTATTTAAATACTGCTTTGCTACTGGGTACCACAGGCTTCCAGAAATCGCTCTACAGTGGTAATGAGAGGTTTCTGCCTGAAATCAGGCAGTAATATATCCTGTCCTTTATTTCCATCCTTGAGGGCCTGATGCCTGTATCTATGTCTAGTACCAAATATTATATCCATCAGGGTTTAGAATCAGCGGTTCTAAACCTGTGGGTTGCGACCCCTTTGGGGGTCGAATGACCCTTTCACAGGGGTCACCCAATTCATCACAGTAGCAAAATTACAGTTATGGAGTAGCAGCGAAAATAATGTTATGGCTGGGGGGTCACCACAACATGAGGAATGGTATGAAAGGGCCACGGCATGAGGAAGGCTGAGAACCACTGGTTGAGATGCTGATGACACGGCCCTTCTCACAATTCTTTGTGAAAACAACTGTTTCAAACTAGGTCGTGCACCACAAAAGCATGGATGTCAGTGCCTATTTGCCTTCTCCTCCTTTATAACCACGCAGACCAGTGTTTAGATCCGATGGGTGGGAAAACTGGCTGTGGCCCTTCTTTTTAAAAAGGAAATCAATTTCTTTTTAATTCGCTTTCCCTTTTATTTGTGGGGTATAACACATACCAAAAATACAAATATGCACAGCCATCGCATCAGAACAGACATGCTATCCCAGCAAACCACCATCTATGTGGTTCTCCCGTCTTCTCCTCTGTCCCTCCTACTGTCCTTCCTTCCCTCCTTCTCCTTTCCCTATTGCTTTTCTCCTTTATGATAATGGTGTTATGAGATATTTATCTTTATAAGACTGACTAACTTTGTTGATCATAATGTCCTCCAATTTGTCCATGACATGAGGTATTTGATGGTCTTATCATTATTTGTAAGAAATTCAGAATGTTACATTGTGTGCATGTACCAGAGTTTATTTAACCATTACTGTAAAAAAACAGTTTTAGTGATATAAAATCCACACATCATTCACTCCCATAGTGAAATCACTTTTTAAAAGAGTTGTATATACATCAGCATCAGCAGCATTTATTCATGCCTACACAGGGGAGGTTTTTGATTGTTTCCATATTTTTGTTATCCATGTTTGGCTATCCATGTTTGTTTGTGTTTTTTCTTTATTTCTTTTGAGTGTATACCAAGGAGAGAGATTTCTGGGTCCTGTGGTATTTCTAATGGAATGTATTTAAAGATGTGCCCCGCTATTTTCTATAGTGTCTGGGCAATCATGCAATCCTACAATCCTACCTGCAGTATGGGGGTTCCAATCTTTCCACATCCTTGCCATCATTTGTTATTTTGTGTTTTCTTTTTAATTTTGCTAAAATGGCTAGCGTGTGATGGTACCTCATCATTGCTTAAATTTGTATGACTTTTATAGCTAATAGCCTTACAGTTAATACCTTTTTGAGAGACTTCAACAAGGCTATGGAACTGGCTTCCAACAATGATCTGAAGAATAAAAGTTCAGAGCTGACCACCAGAGAAACTAAGGTTTCTACAAGAAGAAAACGGGGGCCAAGAAGGCATTGTAGAAACCCTTCATTCCAGAATCGCATCAGGGTCAAAGCTCAATGTCAGCATGTCAGCAATAAGAATGCGCCTTCATGCTACAGTCTTACTTCCGGGTCCAACTCGCATTGCTTGTTCTGATTGCAGCACCCAAACCACATCCAGAAGCTTCGTTGCCAGAGAGTCGAGAAATGCCACTGTATTTTTCCAGACTCTGCAATACAACAAAGGAATCACTGAGGTTTTCAAAGACGACTAAAGAGACAATCTGAGTGCACACTGCCTCAACGCCATAGCTTCTACTTAAGCTCCCAAATGAAGAATCAGTTATCCAAGTACTCATGGAGGTCTGAACTGTGCGCAAAGCCCGTTACTAGTTACACCGAGGTGTATGGTTTCCCTAGCGTTCTATGTGCACTGACTCCACAAATCACTGGAATGAACATTCCACTTCAAACGCCGATCCTGGAAAGATCTTACACAAGTCACTCATCGTTATTTGGGCTTTCTTTAATTATGCTTTCCAGATATTGCCTCTCATAAGTGGAAGGGTTGTCACCACCCTGCATTAAGCAAGTCTACTGGAGCCATGTTTTCCCCAACGGCATATGATTACTTCATACCTCTGTATCACATAATGGTAGCCCTACAGCAGTTCAAGCTCTTTCAGGCTTCTATTGCTCACTTAGTGGACTACAGTGTGGTGCATATGTGACTTTTATATGTACCAGGAAAGCAAAAGGTTTATTTGGCTCACTTTCCCCCAATATGCACTTTATTGAGGCAGTCTGATATTTAAAGGACACCATCTCCAGGATATGCCTGGACAGTCTTGGCTTGGATTTTTTCTGGGATTCTTAATAATAAGTCCACAAGTGGTTCATGGATGTGTACTCATACCACTCTTGAAAACCAGGGCTATGACTTGAAAATTGCATCCCTTACAGTAAAATATCTCTTAACTATTTACGACGGGCCAGGGACTATGGTAAGCTTTTTATGTACTGTAGCTACTAGTTTCCATTAAATCAGGTATAAACAGAAAGCAAACCTTTATCAGTGCATGCTCCAAGGTAGCTTCATCTTTGACAAGCAAAGTTATGTCATCTGTATGCATGTAGGCTGTTAATGAGTCTTCCTCCAATCCTGATGGCAAGTATGTCTTCAAGCCCTTCGGCTTCTCAGATTATTTGCTCAACCGAGAATTGAATAAGTAAACTAAAGGAACACACCCTGGCATATACCTTCACCAATTCTAAACCATCGTGTTTTGTTATCTAGTTTTAAATACGTATCACGTCATAATTTGATAATGAGAAAATAGTAGCTCAGGGAAGTTCAGTGACTTTCCCAAAGTCAGCCTCCTTGTGCATGCCAGGTGGGATATGGGAACTGGGAGTTTTGTTGCTTTAAGAAATCATAACATCACATTATTTTCTTGACCTCAGTAAACAGATTTATTCTGCTGGCCTGATAGCTCACCATATCTCTTAGATGCAGATCCCTTTGGCATTTGGCTATTTCTAAAAAGTATATTCTGGTGCCGGTGCACTGAGGGATCTTTGAGTCAATTATACGCTCTGAAAAATTCAAATTAACATCCCTAGTGAAGTTCTAGTAGGGAAGAAGGAGAATGTTCAGAATCATGACTTTATTACTTCAATGCACCGAGACTCCTAAGAATAAGCTACCTCCAATGAAGTGAAGTGTGTTTATTTGAATATTAGACACATTTCCATTATGCCCACTGTTACTATTTGGTCCACATTCCACCTTTCACCCCATTCTTTCTTGGTATAATATATGATTGCTTTAAAAAATAAAAGTCCAGTGTCGTGTTGATTTCTGGTTCAGTCACTTAGCAGTAATGGAAACAGGGGCTAATTACTTAGTCTCTCAAAGCCTCATATGTAAAATGGTAATAATAATATTTTACTTATGATGATTTGAGGGAGGGCATAACTGAGTCATGCTCTTCAGGGCATGTTGAGCAGATTATATATGACAATCCACTGAAAGTGTCGCCATGCTCTATGATGCACAGTCAACACTGAAGAGCTCCGGGCACCTTCTTATTATGAGGCGCAGAAGACTACCCTGAGCTCCCTGCAATTCCTTTGCCCAGTTAAGAAACATTGACCAAGGGCTGAGGGTTAAAAATGCTATTCTGTTACCAGCCTAGCCCTGAGGGCTTCACCAGGCAGTGGAGGATACAGATCTGGAAGCCAATCAAAGGACTGAAACACCTACAGTATCTTTCCGTGGGGGTTGTATATTCCAGGGAGTGTAGCCAGGGCTTTGTTCAAGTTAGTTGAAACTCCTGGGGATGCTGAGATACATCTAGACAGATGGCTGACAGAGGGAATGAAAATAAAGGGGATCCCGGGCAGAACAAAAAGAGGTAGAGCAAAAGCCAGCTGCTGTGTATATGAATCAGCACACCAAGGTGATAAACTAGAACATTCTAAACATATAAATATGGCGGACATTAGTCCAGAAGTCCCAGGGTGGGGTTGCTCTCTTATGCAGGCAAATAGACTGGAGCCCACAGACACAGGCGGCACCAACACTGTGGTGTCCTCCCCAGATGGTTTCCTAGCTCTCCTCCTTTCGCTTCTGCCTTGGTTATATGCCAGAGATGGATCCTGGTGCCCCAGGTGGGTCACCCACTCCTCCATTCATTTCCCAGCTGCAGACATGCTCCAGGATTGGAGGCTGACCCAAGGCTCGGCACGTCAATGCAAATGATGGCAGAATAAAAATGCAAGATAATCTTGACCATTTGGCAAGCTGGCACAAAAACAGCCTGAGAGGGTGAGGAAGAGGAGTCAGTATGGGTTTACAAAAATTAGTGCTCTAAGGAACCTTTCGAAGTGAAAGTGCATTCACTCTCTTGATTGGTGATGTTTTCACGGGTGTGTGTTTGTGTGTGTGTGTGTGTGTGTGTTGTCCTGGTGGCATCATGGTTACACGTGGAGAAAGTTCAGTAGTTCCAAACCACTTGCTGAGCTACAGGAAAGAAAGGTTTTCTACTTCCACAAAGAGTTGTTACAGTCTCTGAAACCAACAGGGGCAGGTATACCCTGTCCTATAGAGTGGTTATGAATGGAAATTTATTCCATGGCAATGAATATATAACTATAAATATATACACACATATGCATGAAGGATTTTGATCAAGTATGTGTGTATATGTACATCATAACATACACACACACAGCAGAACTTACCAAATTATACACTTTAAATATGGGTTTGTCTTTGTCAATCATATCTCAATAAGGATGGTTGATTCATACTTTGTACATTCTGAATTTTGATTATTAATAGATATCTGCAGCTGTTGCTTCTCATTTTGAGTCACGACATGTCAGCAAACGAATGTCCTGAAAGTTTTACTCCTCTGAGAAGGCAGCTTGTTTTCAGTCATATTTTGAGTAATCCCTAAGCTAGGGCGAGGGGTGGCTCATCTTCCATGACTATGTAAGACAGTGTTCTCTTGTTTTCCTAAGCCTTACACTAGCTTTCTCTCTTTCTTTTTTCCCCTTTTCCCAAAAGTAGAAGCATTTTTCTTCCTAGCCTATCTTAGTCTTGAAGCTCCACTGAAAACGTTCCACTATTAATGATCCTGCTGGGACTTGAAATGCTGATGGCTTGCTTCCAGCATCAAAACAACATGCAAGCCACCACAGTACAATACACTGAAGGACACTATTCTTGGTGAAGTAGAGGGTTATTCAAAAAGATGAAGATCTTGAATTAGACAGGTTGATACAGTGGATGTAGCAACAGCCTCAAATTTACCTAGCATTGTGCAAATAGTATAGGGCCTAGTAACGTTTTGTTCCATAAAACAGGATTGTTTTGAGTTAGAGGCAATTCAATGGTACTAACAACAACATAGATATTTTAAAAATAGCCTATTCAACAAAGAAGGCAAGTAATAAATGATTACTTTCTATATTATAAGTAAATTTGTTAGTAATGAAACATGGGGTGGGAGGCAGGTGAATACAGCATCTAGTGGGAAGTTGCCATAAGCAGTTGAATTCCTATCCATTAACATTATTGCATAGCATGTAAATCCCAGTGTTCCCTGTGCCGCAGTCCCTGCACAGAGACACACTTAAAGAAAGCGTCTCCGGGGATGTAGATGGAGTACAGCTTTCAAGATCTTCATTTGAATATGGACGTCTTGGCTTCTGGGTGCAACAAGCTGGCGTGGAGGAGGCCCCAGTCTTCTGGTGGAGCTCACGGGGTTTGGGGAAAAGAAGCTACCTCGAGTTCAGTTGGTCATAGAAGCCTGCAGGCCTTGGATGATGCAGGAGTTGGCATTATGTTGTCTGTGAGGGTTTGGGTAGATGCCAAAGGAAAAGAGGCCGTTTTGAGAAAGATGAGTAGCGAGTGAGAGAGCCAGCATTTGTGCAGCATCTCCATGCATGACGGACACGTTTCCCACACTGCTCCCTTTGAGGAGGTATGCTGGCTCTAGAAGGAACCTCGGCCTGTCTTTTGTCCAACCCTTCGGTTTTTAAGGGAATACTAATTCCCGCTGTCCCTGGATTCTTGCTGAAATTCAAATGACTTGGAATCGTTTAGTCTTAGGCTGGGTGCTGCAGAGAAGTAAAACCAGCGATGCCCTACATGTGAACAGACAGAGGCGTTTATACCAAGGAAATGGCTCACACCGCTGCTGTAGTGGTTGCAAAGTTCAAGTGTGTGGATCAGATGGCAGGCTGGAGCTCTGTGGGTCGGCTTGGTCTACGAAACTCAAGATCAACAGGTGAGACACAGGCTTCTGGCTAAAAAGGTGAATGGACCCAAGGTCAGCCAGTCAGATGGCAGGCTGCTGGCGAGTCCCAGGCTCAGGAGGCAGTAGAGAAGACCACTGGCTCAAGTCCAAAGGACTGGAGGTTAGATGACCAGCTAGATGCAGGATCCAGTCCCAGAAAAAAAGAAAGAAAGAAAGAAAGAAAGCTTTCCCACAGCATCCACTTCTTTTGGAAGTCGACTCCACCATCGAGGAGAGTTACTAAGTCTTAACTTCCAAACTACTCAAACTCATGGTGAAACCAACTTGCCAGAGAACCTTAACTCTCACACACTCCTTTGATCAGAATTACAAGCTAGACTATGACCCCAAGTAATGAATATTCCTGAATATGAATATCCTGCCTTACAAAAATGGATGCAACAGGTATATCACTCTGTTTCTTTAAAAAGGCATGGGTTTCCTTGGGCACACGCTTTTCACCGAGAATGAAGCTGAGCTGCAAGCAGTGTGGGGTGAGAATGTCAAGGGTTGGGACGAACACTAACCTCTATCTACCAGAGATTTACCTCTTATAAGCTTATAATCTCCCTAAGCCTCAGTTTCCCCACATGGAAAGTTGAATGTGTAACTGGGCCGTCCTCCCTGGCTGCTGAAAGGATTGATTGGAATCTTATGTGCAAAGCATTTCGATGAGGGACTGGCACGGTGTCCTCTCTCGGTCACTGGGAGCTAATATTATTAGTTCTGTTGAACAAACAAATTCGGCAAGCTGCCTTACAGCAAGGGCATTTTAATATGCTCGCTGTCCACTTCAATCTTATTTATTGTGCTTGTCGTATCTTCTGGACCATAGTCAGTATTCGCAAGCAAGAGGCTCTGTTGGCAGTGTCAGCCCTGAATGTGGGGGACACCTGGGACCTGAGACGCTCCTGCCTCCGAGATGGCCAAGTTGCACAGCCAGCAGCGTGGCGGTGGACCTGTGCCCACTGCTCTTGGAGAGGAACATGCGGCCAGCAGATCTGGCAAAGCCTCTATCCTGGCTAGACAAGGTAAGCTGGCTTATGTTGGCTCCGAAATGGATGTTGCCCAAGAGAGAGCCAGTCACTAGTGTCCAGATTGGCTAATGTCGTCGCCTCCTGGCACAGCACTCTCACAAAGCCCTGGAATAGCTCTTAGAGATAGAAAAGGACACTTGGTATTCTTGTTTGTGTCAATTCCTTTCCAAGGGACAAAGCCTAACGCAGTTATGAGATTTGGTTTTCAGAAAAGGTCCTTGTCCTGTGTCCAGCTTTCCAGCTGGATTGCTCTCGAGACTAGAAAGAAAATTAACTTGGGTAAATTCACCTGGCGAGCCTATGCGCACCGCAGCTCCACCCCCTTCCATTTGGAAATGAGCTTTCCCCACCAAGCCCTAGCTCTTAAACACAAGGCACACTAACCCTCCAATCTGTTCATTTCAAGAACTCCCAAAATACATATGCATGCTTTAATCCAGCATATCAGCTATGGTATTTCTCCCCCTGTATTTTAAGCATAAGCATGTTCACCAAGAGAAGGGGCTCAATTTTGCTAGCAGAGATCTTGACTTTGAACTCTGGCTCTGCCATCTCATATTGTTGAGACGTTAGATAAATGACTTCCCTTGATCAGGCTGGTTGCTTGGGGTGTACGATGTGAATAACAGCATACCCTTTCACATGCAAAAAAAAGATGAGTTATGGAAATTAGCTTATACTGTGCCCGGGATATCGTTGGTTGTTGTTATTAGGGTCTGTCAGTCAGTTCTGAATCATTAATCATTCTAAGTACAACTGAACAAAATGCCACCTCAGTTCTGCCACCATCTTCCCAACTGTTATCATGCACGAACTCATTGTAAAAGCCACGGGGTCAATCCATCTCATTGTCATCCTATCTATTTGCTGACTTTCTGTTTTACCAAGTGGGATGTCCTTCTCCAGGAACTGGTTCCTCCTGATAACATATCTGTGCTATTCCAGGTTGACTAGAGAAACAAATCCAGGGACACTCATCTATGTGTAAGAGAGAACTTTATATCAAAAAAGCAATAATGCTTCAATAAAACATCCCATCCCAGTCCAGATCAAGTCTATGAGATCAATATTAGCCCGTAAGTCCAACATCAGGTCATGAATTCCTCTTGAGACTCATGCAGCACATGCAATGATCCTGAATGCAGAGAGATCACCGGCCAATGGTGGATCCAGTGGGAGTAGAAGCATCTAGGTATATACAGATTATCTCATTTAATTTGGCATAACCACCCTAGGAGATAACTACTATTATGACCCCCGTTTTCTCATCTGAGGAAACTGAGGCACACAGAGACACTCACTAGTAAAATGCAGATAGCATCTAGGTTACTCGACTAAATGCAGTCAGATTTTGAATTTATGTTATTTTATTATTGTGTACATTAGACTCGGACTTTGTCATGCTCAGACTCTATGATCGTGTCACCTGGGTGGGGGTGGGGTGGGAGCTGAGGGACAAAGTGATAACATCATTACTAAGTGAAGATTCACCCCCAGGAAATCACCTGCTCCCTGTGACAGACAAGCCTTACCTGGATGTGAGGTCAGGTCACCATCCCAGTTTTCTTCCCCATGGTGCCAGGCTTGCCTGCTCTACTTCCCAACAGATCTCAGTTGAAATCATATAATGGGAGAGGTCAGAGGGCTTCTGAGAACACGTAAACTGAAAAGCAATGGGCTCAACATATTGCCTCCTTTGCTACCCACAGGCTCCTCAGGCTCCATGTGAATACATTTCTTCTCACCCTCGCTGCCACTGCCACTTCCTTTCTTGTTACTATTTTTTCCCTGACTTCCCCAACTAGAGCTCCAACTCCCTGGGGCCCAAGGCAAGGCTGGAAGGAGCTTATTGAGCAACTCAGAATATTGTTTTGTTTCCTTTGATTTTGGGTGTTGTTTCCAAGGGTAGATGTGATTCATATTTGATTTTTGTTTTGTTTTGTACTTACTATTGCAATTTGGGTGAAAGCGTGCAGAGCAAATTGTTTTATCATTCAACAAAGCATGCACCAGTCATTTGGGACATTGATCCTATCCTCACAGAGTCGCATTTTTATTCCCACCTCCATCAGGTTACCATTTTCATTTGTCTTTCTCAACTCTTCTTTTCCGCCTTCTGCATTCTTTCCCTGGGCTCAAGTTGCCCCTTTGATCCTGATGGTTGATTGCTTGAAGGAGTGCATGTCTTCTGGTGTTCTTAGTCACTTTCTAGGACTGTCATTTGACTAGGTGCCCTGGTGACCTAGCGGGTTGCTCAATAGGTTCCCAACCACATGGTTAGTAGTTGAAACCTGCAACTAATTCTGAGGGGGAAAGGTGAGGTTGTCTGTTCCCATAGAGATTTACTATGTTGGAAATCCAAAGGAGCTGTTCTTCTTGGTGCTAGGAGTCAGACTCCGGTCAAAGGCAGTGAGTTTGTTTTGTTTAGATTGTTTGGCTGAGAGTTGAGCCGCACCAGTGATTCAGTTCCAAGCCTGAAGCGTATCTGCGGGTCAGAGGCTCAGGGGCTCTACTAATCTCCACGAGATGAGTCGAAAGCCTGCTTTTATGAGTTTGGCCCTGGTGTCACATTTTCCTTCCACTCGATCCAGGATGTCTTATTGCGATCCTTTCTAGGGTGGTTCTCAGCAGTAGAAAGGTACCATTGAGTTCTGATCACAGGGCCGTGGAGGCTGTGACTTTCTTGTCCATTAGATTAGGTCTTTGGACTAATTATGCCCATGCATATTTTAAAATTTTGCTTCCTTCGCTTTGAACAAGAGAGGCTGTTAGTTTCACATTAGATGGCTAGTGATCATCTTTTAGGATGTAGGACATTGCCTTTGTGTGCTGGGTTTAGCAATTCACCTTGATGCCCTCCAGACTGGCCCAGGCCCCGGAGCTAAGTCCCTCCAGAGAGTTTGCTATGGAGAGGGAGTTTTCCCAGCTTCCCATAGCTTGCCCTTTGTATGCTCTACTGTACATGTTGTTCTTGTTCTTGTTAGGTGCCATGGAGTCATTTCCAACCCCTCACAATTGCTCCTATGCTTGAGCCCACTGTTACAGCCACTGTGTTCAACCATCTCTTTGAGGGCCTGCCTCTCTTTCATGGACCCCCCGCCCCCACTTTGCCAAGCATGATATCCTTGTCCAAAGTTGGGTCTCTCCGGACAACATGTTCAACGTACTTAAGACAAAGTTTAACCATCCTGGCCTCTAAGGAACACTCTCTAGCTATACTTCATCCAAGACAGATCTGTTTGTGCCTTTAGCGATCCTTGCTACTTGCAGGATTCTTCCCCAGCAGCACAATCCAAAGGCATCAGTTCTTTGTCAGTCCTCCTTATTAGATGTCCAAATTTCACACACATATGTGGCAATTGAAAATACCATGACTTGTGTCAGGCGAATCTTAGTCTTCAAAGTACCTTCCTTGTGTTTCAATGCATAGACATATCCTCTATCAAACCCTACCTGTATTTGTGAATAGAGTCCTATTCACTTCCCCCACCTGTTCAACTTCCCTGAGATTCCGAATATTGTATGATGGTGAAATGTGCAGATTTTTTGCCACATGGACAAATTATTTGTAGACTCTGTGTCTCCACCCCTACATCTGAAAAATAGGGACTTTAGGTTTCTGGGTGGCATGAACAGTTTGTACTCACCTTACTGACCTTAAGGCTGGTGGTTTGAATCCACTCAGTGGCCCTGTAGGGGGGAAATCCTAAGATTTGCTTCTATAAAAGGTTCAGTAAAATAAAATAAAAATAGAACGTAAAAAACTTTGCAGAGGAATCTACTCTATATAGTATGGTGTGACCAAGAGTCAAAATTGACTCCTCGGCAGTGGGTTCCGTTTTTTTGGTTTTTACTAGTTGTACATCTACATCACACTTTCAAAACCCTGAGAGCTGTGCGTGGCACATACAAAGCACATGATGAATGGAGGCTGTTTTGAATATGAGTCGTAAACTTGCCACTACTTCGCTGGTGATCTCAGGAAGCCGTTCAGTCTCTCCAGCTTTTACACTCTCATAGGTGAAACGCAGCAGTTGGAAATAAATCTATACTATGGGTCATAATACCTGGCTTCCATTTCCAACATGCCCCCAATCCACTCCTGATATCGTCAAGTAATTCTCCCACGCCTATAACACAAGAGAGTAGAGCCAGATGGTTTCTAAAATCCTCTTAGGCTTAAAAATATATGTTTGTATTATCACAGTACGTTGTTGGATACAGGGAAGCTGTTCAATAGCAATGGTCCTTTAAGTCCATAACACTCGTTATTGCTTATCTGAAATCATTGCTTCTTTGTTGTGTGAGATGAGATGGGAATAGACATACAGCCTCACTTGCTGTTTACCGCAACCTTATGAGAGAATCATAACGAGGACAAGAGCTAACGTTGGTCAGTGCGTACTGTGTGCCACAGTCTATAGTAAATTGTGTGCATGCTTTCCCTCCTTTAATAGCCCTTCAAGTTCAATTTTCTACTGGTTTCAGTGGTGCAGATGAGGAAACTGAGGCTCACAAGTTCCACTTACAAGCTCAATAGTATCCATCCAGCAAGTGGTGGAACTGAGCTTAAGGAACAGGCCTTTGTAACCCTTCATGCTCACTTGCCGGTAGAATGCTCGTCCCCATTGAGTTGATTCCGACCCTTTCAGTTAGCAGGACCGTACAAGCGCCTGCGTTGCCAATGGAGAGTCTGAGGCTCCTCAGCCGATACTGGGTCTGTGATCATTTAAGACTTAGCAACCTGGCCATGTCCACACTCCAGGCTTTCTTTCCCCTCAGCTGGAGTGTGCTATGCCAGGCAGCCTCTCAAACCCACTTGCTTGTGGAACAAATGAATACTAATGAGGGCTGATTTGTATTCTTTCCCAGCTAGTGGGCAGATTTACACTCTCTCCACTGCACACCTCCAACAAACACATCCGCCTGCATATGCCGGAGGGTCTTAGGAGACCCGTCCTCTCTCTCGGACTCAATCTCTGCTCCTGGAGAGCTGGGCTTTCTATGAATATATCAGAGTTAGACGCTAACAAAAGTCATAGCGTCAGTCCCTGAAAAACAGTGGCAGGTGCTATTGCTTTATGGTAGGGAGATCAAACAGGGGTCCCCACGTACAGGTGGCAGAGTCAGCGAGACAAAGTAATCCAGCTCCATAGCCAGCTTTAGAGGCCTTGGAAAGAATTGCCCAGACTAATGAGAGATGGAAAAATACCCAAAGTCTGGGGCACGGCGTAGGGAAAGCAGTGAACTCCTCTGCTTCACTTGTCTATCGCTACAAAAATACCCAGCACTTTAGTACCCAGTCACTGGCAGGATGCTTGAAGGGAAACTCCAGGTGGGAAGTTATACTCAGCATGAAATTCAAATGAAAGATTTTATTGAAAAGGGTAATGGAAACATTAATGAATGAAAAGTAACTGGGTCAAGGGGTCAGATACAATGCTTAATACACAGTGAGTTCCATGAATGCTTGTTGAATAAACCCATCTGGGATTTTAATCAATTAGACCCCGCATAGCAGTAATCGTGCCCGGTTAAGTGAGAAGATTTATGATGAGATGGATCTAAGTACAAAACTTCATGGTCTCCTCTTGACTCCTATCGTGCTTACTTTGGACCTGTTGTGAGAAATGGCTCATCAGTGGAGGATATCCTTCCTGCCGGGTAAAATCAGGGAGAAAGAGGGATATCCTCCTGAATAACGAGGCTGATACAGTGGCTGCATCAATAGACTCAAACACACCTATTGGTGAGGATGGCACGGGACTGAGCAATGCTTCATTGTTAGGCATAAGTTCACTGTGAATCAGTGAACTCATCACCCCTAATGATAACAACCACTGTATCAACCTGGTAGGGTTGCCGTCTGCTCTAATCCTCTTGTCTTTATGAATGGATTTAGCTCTTTGGAAATTAATTAAAACCTGTAAAAAGCAATGAGGTACCTGCTGATATTATTACCTTTATTTTATTTATTTTAATTTTATTTTACTGGGGGCTCTTACAGCTCTTATCAAAATCCATACATATAACCATTTTGTCAAACACATCTGTAGATATGCTGTCATCACCTTTTCCAAAACATTTTCTTTCTACTTGAACTCCTGGCATCAGCTCCTCATTTTCTTCTTCCCTCTCCCACCCTCCCTCCTCCGTGTCCCCTTCATAATTTATATATTTTTTTCATGTCTTACACCAACTGCTGTCTCATTTCACCCACTTTTATGCAGTCCATCCCCCTGGGATAGGGGCCATACATCGATCATTGTGATCAGTTCCCCCTACTTCTGCCCTCCCCCCTTACTCTCCTAGTACTGCCACTCCCCTTATTGGTCCTGAGGGGTTTATCTGCTCTGGATTCCCTGTGTTGCCAGCTCTTATCTGTACCAGTATGCATGTTCTGCTATAGCCATATTTGTAAGATAGAATTGGGGTCATGGTAGTAGGGGGAGAGGAAGAATTCAAGAACTAAAGGAAGGTTGTGTGTTTCATTGGTGCTATACGGCACCCTGACAGGTTCTTCTCCTCCTTGTGGCCATTCGGACAGGGGCTGTCCAGTTGACTACAGATCAGATGGGCTTTGGGTCTCCACTCTGCCCTCCCCCACCTCATTTACATTGATATGATTCTTGTTTGTTTGATTATTTTGTTTTGGGTCTTTGATGCCTGATACCTGATCCCACTGGCACCTCAGGATCACACAGGCTGGTGTGCTTCTTCCACGTGGGCTTTGTTGCTTCTCAGCTAGATGGCCGCTTGTTTATCTTCAAACTTTTAATACCCCAGATGCTATATCTTTTGATAGCCAGGCACCGTCAGCTTTCTTCACCATTTTTGCTTACACACCCATGTTGTGTTCAGCGATCATGTCAGGGGAGGTGAACATCACAGAGTGCCTGCCCTGTTAGAAGAACAAAGTGTTCTTGAGTTGAAGGAGTACTTGAGTGGAGGCCCAATGTCCATCCACTACCATAATACTTTATAAATAAATACATGTACATAGATCTATTCCCCTGTCATTGTATATAAATGTATTTACATATATGCATGCCTGTATTTAGACTTCAATACATTTCTTTTGCCTCCCAGTTCTTTCCTCTATTTCCTTTGACAAAAATTAAAAAAAAAACAACAGCTAATACAACAAAACAACAAAAAGAGAGAAACAAAGAAAATCCAACAGTAAAAACTGAAATGCCCTCCAGTTGAGTCTGCTGGAGTGCCATGCCCTGGTCCCCAAGTTCACCTTTGGCTTTCCTCGGGGACTTTGTTTCTTTGCTCCCCTTCCTGCTTCGCTGTATACCTTTAGTGTCCACCCCAGGGCAGTGGGGTCGCATCAGGCATGTCACCCACACTGTGTCCCCAGTGCTGTCCCCCTTAGTGCTCTGTGTCAGAGAGGGACACGTCAGTTATGTCTTATGAAGGGGCCAGCCCTGTGATCCTCTCTGTACCTTGGCTGCTCTGAGCCGAAATACTGTCCTCAGGGTTTGGGGGGTGGGGTGTATTCCACTCTCTCCTTCCCTCTTCATTTGCTCCTGATCAGACATGCCCCAGGTCCTGAGCTGCAGCTTCAGTGCTATCCTCTGAAGTGCATTCCTCTGGGGTGGGGGGAGGGGGATGCCCAAGTAGTTGGAATAGGTAGCTGGCCCTGCTGACCTCTCTATTGGTTCCCTGCTTCACACCTCTATATTGCATTCATGTCTTTGTACTGCTGGGTTGAAGTCTGGTCCCTGTCTCCCTCTCCTGTGGAGATATAAACAGCACCCTCCCCTTGGGTGGGTTAGTGCTCTGTTCCCCCTTCACCCCTGTCTCTTCCCCATGCCCCTCCTTATTATTTGTCTGCCATGCATATCCCTGGGTTGGGTTTGGCACCTGCCGTAATACCTGGACACCCCAGCAATGAATTTAGTAGCTTTTCCCATATGTCCATTTTTGCATTTTTTTTGCTTACCTCATTGGATTCATATTGTCCTTTGTCCTTTTATGCTGGACTTACTTCACTTAACATATTTTCCTCCAGTTCTTCCCATGTGGCGATGCGTTTCATTTGTTCATCACTGCTTTTAAGGGATGCATAGTGCTCCATTGTATGTATGTACCACAGTTTTTTTAATCCATTCATCCATTGAGGGAAATTTGGGTTGCTTCCAACTCCTTGTATTTGTGAACTGTGTCGTGATGAACATTGGAGCACAGATTTCTGTCCATGGTTTGTTTCTTGTCTCTTCTGGGTATATGCCCAGTAAGGGGATTGCTGGGTCCTATGTAGCTCAATTTCCATCTGTTTTAGATATTGCCAAATCTATTTCCATAATGGCTGTATATACCTACAGGTCCACCAACAGTGGATGAGAGTTCCTATATCCCCACAGCCCCTCTAACACTTGTTACATTCTGATTTTTTGAATTGGGCTACCTTGAGGGTGTTAGGTGGCATCTAGTAGTTGTTTTCACTTGCATTTCTCTTATGGCTTGAGATCTGGAACGTTTTCTCATATATTCATTAGTCATTTGGATTTCTGCCCTTGAGAAACTTCTGTTCAGATCCTTTGCCCACCTCCTCAGTGGGCAATTGGTTTTTATCTTGTTGTAAGTTAGCAGCATATTGTAGATTTTAGTAATAAGGCCTTTGTCTGATGTGTCATTGCTGAGATATTTTCTCCTTATGTGGTGTCTCTTATTACTCTTTTAGCGACTTCTTTCAATGTATACAAGGGTACAAATTACATATGGACATATTAACTCAACCCAGACCTCCCCCCATCTGTCAGTTAACTGAACTGTGGTGGCTTGCGCATGGCTGTGATGCATACAGGTGTGCCACCCGTGGCACTAACAGACTAGGAAGAAAGACTTGGTAGTCTGCTTCCAAAATGAGCTAAGGGAAGCCTTGTGAACTATAAGAGATCATTATCTGACTTATTCACTTTGGACAGACACATCATCAGGATATCCTGTTTGGTGAAGTAGAGGACCAACAAGGACATGGGAGACCCTCTGAGAAATAGGTTGGCACAATAGCTTCAACAGTGGATTCCAACATATTAGTGATTGTGAAGAAGGTTCAAGACCTGGCATCACATTCTGTTCTACGTAAGATTGACATTTTACGTACAGATAGCAGCTATAGATTTCTATTTTCTTTTTTAGCATCATTAGTTTTTTTTAATAGTTTTATTAGGGGCTCATACAGCTCTTATCACAATCCATACATACATCAATTGTATAAAGCACATCTGTACATTCTTTGCCCTCATCATTCTCCAAACATTTGATCTCCACTTAAGCCCTTGGTATCAGGTCCTCATTTTCCCCTCCCTCCCCACTCTCCACTCCCTCATGAGCCCTTGATAATTTATAAATTATTATTTTGTCATTTCTTGCCCTGTCCGACGTCTCCCTTCACCCACTTTTCTGTTGCCCATCCCCCAGGGAGGAGGTCATCTGTAGATCCTTGTAATTGGTTCCCTCTTTCCAACCCACTCTCCCTCTACCCTCCCAGTATTGCCACTCACATCACTGGCCCTGAAGGTATCATCTGCCCTGGATTCCCTGTGTTTCCAGTTCCTATCTGTACCACTGTACATCCTCTGGTCCAGCCAGACTTGCAAGGTAGAATTTGGATCATGATAGTGGTGGAGGGGGGGGGGAGGAGAAGAGGAAGCGTTTAGGAAATAGAGAACAGTTGTGTTTTTTATTAGTGCTACATCACACCTTGACTGGCTCGTCTTCTCCCCTAGACCCCTATGCAAGTGAATCTCCAGTGGCTGACAAATGGGCTTTGAGTCTCTACTCTGTACTACCCCCCTCATTCACTGTGGTAAGATTTTTTGTTCTGATGATGCCTTATACCTGATCCCTTCGACACCTCGTAATTGCACAGGCTGGTGTGCTTATTCCATGTGGGCTTTGTTGTTTCTGAGCTAGATGGCCGCTTGCTTACCTTCTAGCCTCTGAGACCCCAGATGCTATCTCTTTTGATAGCCAGGCACCATCAGATTTCTTTGCCATATTTGCTTATGCACCCATTTGTCCTCAGCGATCGTATCGTGGAGGTGTGCAACCAATGATATGATTTTTTGTTCTTTGATGACTGATAACTGATCCCTTTGGCACCTTGTGACCATACAGGCTGGTGTGTTCTTCCATGTGGGCTTTGTTGCGTCTGAGCTAGATGGCCGAGAGTGTCCTTGGATTTTGTGCATCACTGGTTTGTGTTTGCATTCAACAAACCTGCATTTCGTAAGAGCAGGTGTGGTTTTCCCATGACTGAAAAAAACAAGTGAACAAGTTTGGAAAATCAAAATTCAGCCTGCACATGGGTGGATTTTGTTGCGTGCTGGATAAATCTGTTTGGGGAACTCTATGGAGCTTGAATATTTGCATGTTGATGTAGTTGTCTTTTGGGGGTCAGAGAGTAAAGCTACAACTCTCGTAACAGGCAGTTAGATAGAAAAAAAATACCCCAGAAAACGAGTCTTAATCTGGACTGGGAACCAAATTCATTCCTGAAACCAGTGAACTTATAGGATCTCAGTGCTGAGATGGATGGCATACAGGAGAGCCTCACTGCTGAAAGGACCCTACATGGTCCTTTGGCCTGCGAGGACCAGTTGGTAGCCAAACCAGGAGACCTCCCATGAAGACGGGCATGGAACTCTGTACACTAAGGGAAGCCCAATCTCAGAGACATAAGGTCATTACATATGCAATTGCGATTAATGCAGAAGTGAATTTTACGGTATTTATGTAAATGCGATAATAATTTGAGTCTTCAGCTAGGATATCCAGAAAACCTACCAAAAAGTGCTTACATTTATTGAGTATTGAGAACTGCAGAGCAGGCAACGCATGTATATCACATTGGCTTCCGGAAAGCTCCGAGGAACGGAATGATATTCTGGACCACGTTCTCAATGTCCATTTCCTGGTTCTACTATTTTTTTCTTTTTCAATGTTGTTTCCAATTTATGCTTTCAAAAAAACACACATTCTCTTCTAAGATCGCTGAAATTCTTTCTGAAACAAGACAGGGTATAATTAAACTGTGTGATACGACTGCTGGAGAGAGCAGACGCCCTCTTAAGCTGCATTAATCATCACGCGTTACATTCGTCGAGTTTTACAGTTTACAGAGGACTCTTACATCCAGTATTTCATCTGATTTGCATAGCAACACTCGGAGGTAAACAAGAATTATTATCCCCGTTTGATCAAGAGGAAAGCTAAGGCTTGGTGTGGTTAAAGATTTGCTTCAAGTGGGTGGTTCATGTCTCTGCTGCAATCACACTCACTCCCGTTTTCTTCCTATAACATTAAGTTGACTCAGACACCGATATTACTATAGAACATAATATTCTCATCATAAGTACAAGGAGCTAGACTACCTTCAGAATATGGCATCCAATTAGGTGAGCCTTGTACTTTCAGAGGGGAATTTTCAGAGGAGGATGACCAAAAAGACCAAGAGTCTGGATACACATTGATCAAAGGGCTTCAAGATAATGGACTCAAGGACAGAGTGATGAGGTAGACATGTATATTGCTGATGTTGCTAGTTGCCATCAGTGGTCAAGCTAAATCATGGCGACTTCATGGAAACGGAACAAAATGTTCTCAGTCCTATGCCATCTCCAGTTTGAGTTCATCATTGAAGCTGCTCTGTCAATCCGTCTTTCTTCAATTTCAGTCGCCCTCTGTTTTACCAAACATGATGTGATTGGCCTGGTGATGTGTCCAAAGTAAGCAAGACATGCTATCTGTCTTAAATTATTCCACCTTGTAGGAATTATACCAGCTGCTAAATTTTTGAGTGGTACTACGGAGCCAGTGCATGGGAAACAGAACTACCATGAGATAGCACCTCCCTGTCGGTTGCCCCTTCCACGTCTGTTCTAGCTGTATCCGTCAGAATAAGTTTGACTGCAATAAGTAGAAAATCTAAATTGTTAGGATTAAATAATGGTCATCGTATCTCACATAACTAGTAGGTGGTGATCTAGATGGAAAGATGTCTAGAAATGGAAAAACTCAAAAATATCATTGATAACTCGCTTCTTTCTATCTCTATTCTTTACCAATATAAAAAATTATACTCTTAGGATGACACTATTATGGTAGTAATATGGCAGCTGGTGGACATTGTAGCCACATATTTTCTTACTGACCTCCATCAGAGAAAGAGGAACCCCCCTGATCCAGCAGAGAATTGAATTCTTCCCTCTGCATGGATGCTTCAATGTAGGTGTTTAGCCTATTCCCAGAATAATAGCAGTCAACAGGGAAGTTTCATGTACTGAGCAGGTTAAGCTAGTCAGGACCCATCCTTGGAACCAGTGATGGGAAAGCTTTCCCTGAGTGAACATGGTAAATGAATACACATATGATGAAAATCCGTTTCTATCAGAAGAGAATTCTGGGTAGCCAACAGTACTCATTACTTTCCACTTCATACGAGTTTGGCGCTTTTGGAGAAATGAAGCATTGTGTAGTACCATCCAGCCCTGGGAAGTATTCAGGTTTAAAACCTAAATTGTGTCAATAGGTAGTTTCCTTTCCATCAGCTGATTCTGATTGATGACAGCTCCATACGTGTCTCAGTAGATCTCTGTCCCACAGGGTTTCCGATGGCTGGTTTTTCTGAAGCAGATCTTGAGGTCTCTCTTTTGGAGCCCCTTTGGATGGACTGATTCCACCAACTTTTTGGTTGGCAATCAAACACACATCAACTCCTTGTTATCCTGCAAGGACTTCAAATTGTGCCTGGTCTGAGCAAATCCATGGCATTTGCTTCCATGGCTGGAGCAATAACTCTTTCTCTAAGGATTGGGGTGATGTGCAGCTTGAAGGTTGTAGAAGCGCTCTTGCTGTGTTTTCCTACTACAAAGGGAACACAGCCTAAGGAAAGTGCTGACACATGGTGCGTGTCAAAGCAGAGAGAATGGCAGAAGAATGGAGCCAAAGCCTGGGGAGACCATGAACTTCTGACTCAGATCAGATATGAAAATGCACCCTGGCACTGAACTTCTCAATTATTAAGTTGATCAAGTGTCATCATTTTTAATGCTGTGTGTTTGGTTTCTTGCAACATGAAGAATCCTGACTGATACAGCAGAATCCAGTTCAATCAGATGAAAATGTTTCTAATCATCAAACTGCCTCCGAAATGAAGCAGTCTGCCTCCTGTTGTCTCCCGTTTCCCATCGCTGGAGGTGTTCAGGCAGAGGCTGAATGACCATCTGTCCAGGATGCTATATAAAGGATTTGTGCATTGGTAGGAAACTGGCTAAGCTACCTTCGAAGAATATTTCTGATTTTGCTACGCTAATACTTCTATTAATCCATGACGAAAGTAGAAAGTGAGCCTCCCCCCCACCACCACGCACACACAAAAATGCCTTTCCTTTGAGTCAGTGGCCACTCATGGTGCCCTTATCCATGTGGAGCAGAGTCGGACTGAGCACCGTAGGATTTTATAAGCTATAACCTTTGTAGAAGCAGAGAGCTGCGACTCCTTCCTACTGTGGAGCCACTGAGTTTGAACTCTTACCCTTTTGATTAGTAGTCAAGCACAAAGCATTTGCACCACCTAGAGGCAAGAAAAGAATAGCGAAATCGGAGTTTAAGTTGCTTGAGTGAAAAAGGAGGGTTTTTTTCCCCTCTGACGCAGGGCTATTGAAAAGGCATGGTTTATCCTTTTTGCTGTGGTTCATTCCTTTATTTAAAACACAGTTATTCACTTCCAAAAATGTGCTGGGCATTTCTAGTAGTTTCCACGGGCTTCCATATCAAAACACCACAATCTGGGTGACCAATAGGAATAGACCTCTGGAATCAGAAGAGACTCTGAAATCAGGCTTTCAGCAATGTTGTGTCTTTCTGAAACTCTAAAGAGAAATTGACACTTGCTCCTTCCTCGTTCCTGGTGGTTCCTGCATGGGTCGGCTTGCAGCTACGGTGTCGCATGGCATGTCTCATCATAATCCCCACCTCTGTAACTCTCCTCTTCTTTTGCAAGAACACCAGCCATATCGGATAAGGGTCCACCTGGTATGATCACATGTTATCCTCGTGTATAATGTAAGATAACATTCATAGGATTAAGTAGGATCACATTCAAATGGATTGAGTAGGAGTCTGACCTGTCTTTTGGCCAGGCCAGGGGAGGACAATATCATTCACAACAGCACGAAAGGGGGAAGAATGAGCAAAATGAAGCCCTGTGTGAGCCTATGTCTGAGCGGTCATGGTACAATGGAAGGAGGTGAGATTCCTGTTCAGAACTATTTAGATGTCAGCGGTGGCCCTACTAGCCATGTAATGTTGGCTTTGCTTCTCTGCACTTCAGTATCTTCCTCCGTAAAATGTGAGCTGTAACACCTGTCTGCTAAGGAAATATGAAGGGTAAATAAGGTATCACATCTATCTAAACTCCATGATGCGGTCCAGAAAAAATACAATGACAGGTAGCCAATTTATAGCTAGAATACGAAGACCTATGGGTTGATGGGAAGTTTGCATGTGAGAACTGGGCAAGGAAAAAGGATGAGCAAAGAAGAATCGATGTCTTTGAATTACGATGTGCACTAAGGGTACTGAGTAGACCATGGGCTGACAGAGGAATGAACAAATGTACAACCAGAAGGCTCCATTCAAGGAGGTTGGCATCATTTTGTCTCACGTCCTTTGGGCACGTTATCTGAAGGGACCAATCCCTTGAGAAGGACATCACGCTTCGTAGAGTAGATGGTTAACTAAAAAAAGGAAAATGAGATGGAGTGGCCCAGTGGCTGGAGCAACGCACTCTGAGGAATGACCCTGAGGACCGTGTGTGGAGCAGACCATGATTTGTCCTGGTGTTCATAAAGCCACTATTAGTGCCAACACACTTGAAGGCACCCGGCAGCAACAACCGGAATCAGCCCTGAAGAAATGGAGAGGACGGCGAAGGTCACCAGCATTGGAGAAGCTGGATGCTGGGATGGGGACTGTAGGGACAATGGGACAGAAGGAAGTCAGTCCTCGATTCTTGTGATGTTCCTCAGTAACAGGGAGGTTGTGATGACGAGGTCATCCACATGTGAAAATTCCTGAAAGTGGGCTCAATGCAGAAGAAATGTTCTAAGAGCCCATGAATTAAAATCTGGAAGGTGGAGACATTTATTATTTAAAAGAAGGATTCGGTGGAATTCAAATCATAGCAGTGTAACTTTATGCACAGAGTTAATACATTCACTGCAGGGTGAGGGTAATTGGGTCCACCTTAGAATTCTATTAAGTGGGGATATTTTAAAGAGTCAATGTGTACACCTACCGAATATGGTGAAAAGACGACAGGGTAGTGAGAGAGAAGAGCGGAGGCATTCAGCTGTGTGTATTATAACAAACTGTGCAGGGTTTTGGAATTCCCACGTGAAGCCTTGGCATGGGCCAGTCACTTGAGCAGAGCAAGGAATGGTTTAATATAAAAAGAGATGTGTGTCTAGGTTTTATTATTTCATCATACTTATTCAATCTGTATGCCAAAAAAATAAGCTGAGAAAAGGGACTATAGGAAGCAAAGTGCGGTATCAGGATTGAAGGAAGGTTTATTAACAATAACCTTGCTTGCTGGAAGTGTAGATGACTTGAACCACTTGCTGATGAAGGTCAAGGATTATAGCCTTCAGGATGGATGATGACCCAGTGTAAAGGAAACCAAAGTCCTCACAAATGGACCAACGAGATAAATCATGATAAATGGAGAAAATATCGAAGTCGGTTACAAGGATTTTATCTTGCTTGGATCCACAAGCAATGCTCAGGAAAGCAACAGTCCAGACATCGAACAATGTATTGCATGAGGCAAACCTGCTGCACAGGATTTGTTTTTAAAGTGTTGAACAGCATTTTGAGGGCTATTATGAGCCTTGGTGGCATAGTGGCTGTATTCTAGCTTCCTAACTGCAAGGTCAGTGGTTTGAAACCACCAGCTGCTCCAAGGGAGAAAATCAGACAATCCTACTCCAATAAAGAGTTACAATCTTGGAAACTCACACGGGGTAATTCTAGCCTCTCTTTCAGGGTCACCATTAAATTGTCATTGACTTCATGGCAGTGAACTAGGGTTTGGGTTTTCATAGCGTACCTAAACCATAGTGTTTTTAATGACCCCACACGCATATGAAAATTGGACAGTGAATACGGTTCCCAACCAAAGACCTGATGCATTTGAATGAACGTGTTGATGAAGAACACTGGAAGTAATGGAAGCTGCCAGAAGAACAAACAAGAAGAACTGCAAGAAGCAGCAGCAAGAACTGTACTTCTTGGAAGAAGTCCAGGCAGAATCCTCCTTAGAAAGGAGGCTGGCTTGGCATCATCACATGCACTTTAGATATGTCATCAAGAGAGGCCAGTCCCTGGGAGAGTATGTCATGTTTGGTAAGGTAGAAGGTCAGTGAAGGAGAGGAAGGTCTCAAGGAGATGGGTGGACACAGTCACTGCAACAGTAGGCTCCAGCATAACAATGATTGTAATGATGGCACAGGACTGGCAGCGTTTCATTCTGTGGGGCATAGGGCGTCTAAGAGTCAGAACCCACTCAATAGCACCCGGTAACTCTACTGTCTGTTATTTGAGCTGATTTTTTAAATCAAGTATTTCATTTAAGAAAAAGAAGTCGAAGAGTATTGTTATTTTTGTAGCATCAGAATTTGTCAGTTGGCCTTGGATTGTAGCCTCTATTCTTTGTGGGTCTTCCTGTTCCAAACATACATGAAACAGTCTTTTTGACGAGGTTAAGTTGGCACAGGAAGAGACAGGTGAATACAACAGAACAGATAGTCCAGGAATAGATTCCAGTATAGATGAGGATTTAATACATGATAAAGGAGACATCACACATCCATGGGAAAAGGAAGGATTGTTTAGCAAATGGTTCTGGGATGGATGTCTGGTTATCAATTTCAAAAGAAAAATCAACTTTAGACACTCATTTCACATCATGCCAAGAAATCAATTCCTGATGAATTAAAAGAGTTAAATATATGAGAAGAAATCAAATCACAGAAAACTAGAGGCAAAGGGAAGTGAGTAAGAATTCAATCTCTAGAGGGGAAAGAATTTTTAAGCTTAAAGCACAAAGGGAACGATCAAAAGATAGAACAACTTACAACTTAATTTTCAAAATCCTGACACAGAACTACATGGAAACTAAAATCATACTTGAAAAAAATAGTTGAAGCCAATATTAACAGTGGTATTTTTTCTATAAAGGGCTTCTATCACTCCATATAAAAGGGCACTACAATGTAGCTCAATAAAGGGGCAAAGAAACTTCGAGACTATTTACATTTGAGGAAAAACAAAGCCTGATAAGCAGGTGGGAAAAGTTGAAAGCTCACGATTAACTAAAGGAATGACAAAATCAAAAATAAAGTATAAATTATTTAAACAATAGATTGGCATTTGGGAGCATGAAGCTTCGGTGCTAGTAATGGTGTAGAGAATTTGCCATACTTTTTTCTACATACTTTTCTACTGCACATAGCCGGGTGAATGGGCATGATACTTTTCAAAGCATTTTAGCAATTGGTGTTACAACATTGCATGGTATTTTACATCATTTTAATATGCACTCCCAATTTATTTTCAGACTCTCAACTAAAAATATTATTCCAGGTAACATTTGGAAGAAGAACAAGAAAGGGGGAGAGATCCATTAGCAGAGACTCGTGGCAGCAGGATTTAAACTAAGAGTGACAAATAGAGTTGAAACTGCAATAAAAACATTTAGTTAATTCTTATATCTTCGTGAAGAATATTATTCTTATATCTTCGTGAAGAATATAATTCTTATATCTTCACCACATACAGTATTCTTGGAGTTACTGGGTCTATTAGTCAAGGTTTTGGAAGAAGACAGGATACAGTCAAGTTAGAATCATTTGAGGCAAGTTATGGTATTGAAACTGTTAGCAAAGGCATGGGAAAAGCATTGGAGCACTGAAGAGAGGATCCGGGGTCCTGGAGCTAATGAAAGAAGACCTTGTGTTTGGCTCGGGTGCTGAACAGCCCAGAGAAGAAGCAATTTCCAGAACTTGGAATGAGAATTTACTGGAGAGAGATCGCTTGATAAGAGTTGTGACTTCATTAAGCCAAGAGACATACCATCCTGAGGTCATCCCAGAGATAGAGATGAAAGAGTAAAGACTGTCATATTGCTTCCATATTTCTTCCTACCTAGTGGATTGCACGATGTGCTATTAGTTTCCAAGGGCTGTCATAACAAAGTACCACGATCTGGGTTGCTTAAAACAACAACGTTATTCTCCACTCGTGAGGGAAAGCTAGAAATTTGAAACCAAGGTATCAACCGGATATGTTCTCTCTGAAGACTCAAGGGGAGGATCCTTCCTCACTTCCTTCTCTAGCTTCTGGGGGTCCCAGGCATTCCTTGGCATGTGGAAGCATAATTCTTATCACTGCCACTGTCTTCACATGACTGCCTGCTTGCCTTTCTGTTTGCCTCTCTGTCTATATCTCTGTTTTCTTTGATCACATTCTGAAGTTCTGGAGGATAGAGCTTCAGCATATATTTATTCCATAGAAGTACAAAATTCAATCAACAACAGGTGAAAATTATTTTCTTTAACCTTTGCCTTTCCAGGCCAGAGAACATAATATTTGACACAATAAGGACATTTCATACATATTAGAAGATCGATTTTTCTCATTCAGCCTGGCCTATACCAGTCCATTTCAGCCCACTAGTGCCTAGGATATCAATTTTTATGCACTCTGTTTCAACTGTGACGACTTCTATTTTTCCTAGATTCGCTTTGTACATTCCAACTTCCAAGTATAAGTAGCTTTTGTAGCTATTCCTTCTCACCTTGAGTTGTGCCCCATCAGCAAATGAAGATCCTGGAGGCTCCACTCCCACAGGCTTCACTCCATTCACATCATCATGGTGGATTCTACTTTGAGAAATCAGCTCTTCCTCAGTCACCTTTTGAGAGCCTTCCGACGGAGGAGCCTGTCCTCGAGCACTGTCGATGACAATTATCTGAGTCCATTCATTAGGCCCTCGGTATTGAGAGACTTAAGCTATTAATTCATCACACTTTCCATTTGTCAAGACTATTGAGCCAAAGAGGACTAAAATAATCTCAGTAAATTCCCTGGATTCTAAATAGGACCATCTTTTGAGGCAGCAACCCAACTTCCCATGATAGTTTGATTCAATCATGCTGTCATGTCAAGAAAACCCTTCTCCTCAGACTGGTTTGTCGCCATAATGGACCAAAAAGCTAGAGATAAATATCATTTCTGAAATCATCTGAAGTTGGCCTCCAATCTTGACAAGATTTACCATCGTCATCAGTGGTTGATGATGGAATTTCCATTTTACTGAGATCATGAATAGCCTTCATCCTTTCTCCATGACTATTTTGTCCATGGGTTCATTGAGCACATCATGGATCTCCGGAAAAGATACTGACTTACTCCACAAAATGTTATTTCTTGTCTGCCTGATGAAAAGATATTCTTTTGCAGTCAAGGCCACCAGATACAAATTTACATAGACTATAAATATCTTCACACTCCTTACCTATTATCCTCAGAGACCTCAATTAATATATTCCTCACAGATTTCTTTATTTCCAGATTTCAAATATTTTTTCCTTATAATGAAAAACCAATTAGCCATTTCTCACGGGAGATGGGGCAGGTCCTATTTCTTTCCCTGTGGCAAGGAGCCCTGATAGTATGGTGGGGTTACAGATGAGGCTGTTAAGCTCAATGTCAGCAGTTTGAAAGTACCAGGTGAAGCTTTCTGCTCCTGTACAGATTTACAGTCTCAGAAACCCACATAAGTTCCACTCTGTCCTATTGGGCATCTATGAGTCAAAATCAACTCAATGGCAGTGAGTTTGAGTTTTGAGTGAAAGAGACAACTATAGGTAGCGAATGAGGCTCTGCATATTGGGACATTGCTCTCCACTGTCATCTTTCAGAGCTGTTTCTGAAGAAGGTTGAACTAGAGCCAATGTCCCTTCCAGCAGAGGGTGGCATACTTTGCTGATTCACCATACTACTAGACCCACAATTTTTCTTTCTCCAGAGGGTATTTCACGGGAAACAAAAGGTTTGAATTGAAGGAGCAGTAACAAAGCCACGGATGAAGTCTGAACGTTTTACTTATAGGCAATTGCAGCCTGATCCCACATACTCCTTTTCCATTTTGCAGGAAAAAAGCGATTGTCCGTAACAATTGTATGCTTCAGGGTATCTATCCAATAACATCAGGGTCATGATGAGCAACTCACCTTCAGGGTTGGAGTCACTCTGTGTCTCATGGGCAGACATTTGATCCCTCTCAAAAGCCCATCAGCTGCCTTTCAAATAGAGAACAATTGGAAGCAAGACAGGCAACATCCCACATCCTGGGAGTCAAGTCCTTTGGGGACTTTCCAGAGATGCTGTCATTTCTGGAAAAGTGTTCCAATGTCGCTGGACCAGAAGCACCCAGAAGCATGAGAACAGCTTGAACCACATGCTGGACTTGTGACAGAGTCTGACTCTGCTCTGCGCAAAATGTAGTACTTTCACTATAATGTGTTACTCAATAATGGCATCAGAAGAACAGGGCTAAGTATGATGTACATTGAATACAAAACACATAAAGGGCTACCAAGGGTTCTGCTTCTTTCTTGAGGGTGGAAGACGCAAGGTGCAATACTTGTCCCTCTTTAGGGGAAGGGCACTGATAAGTATGAAGATTGCCACCTCACACCATGAGTAAGGGGCATCCTCTTTACAAAGCAAGGCAGAATTATCGGGGAGTGTCCTGAAAACGAATCCTCATTGAGAACCAATTTCGAAAACCCATTCTTATGATTTGTTTCTCTACAACCTCTCTTGGTACCAAATGTCCTAGGCTGGGTTCTCTGCACAACCTGTGAAGCTTAGCTATGTATACATGGGTTGTTATTGTTTTCGGGTGTCCTTAAGTCAGTTCTGAGTCATAGCGACCTCTATGTATGACAGAATAAGATGCTACCCTGGTCCTGTACCATCCTCACAATGATTGTGATGTTGGAGCCCATTGTTTCAGCCACTGTGTCAGTCCATCTTATCGAGGATCTTCTTTCTCTCCACTGACCCTCTACTTTAGCAGCCAGGAGGGTTTGTTTTTTCAGGTACTGGTAACTCCTGATCAAAGTATGTGAGACAACATCCCACTTTCCTTGCTTCTAGGAGTATCCTGACTGTACTTCTTCCAAAACAGATGTAAGTTTGTTGGACTGTGGAAGCTTGTGTGTTGCTGTGAGACTGAAAGTGATGCCATTGGTATTTTTAAATGCCAGTGGGGTCACCCAGAGTAAGCGGCTTTCAGCAGAGCTTCCTGACTCAGAAAAGATGGTGGAGAAGAAATAGGCTGCCCACTTCATAGGAATTAGCTACTGAAAATCTATGGAAGTATATAAATAGAGAGATGCATATCAATAAAAGAGATGACATGGTCATTGAGGAGGGCCAGTTCCAAGTCCATAGGTGGGTGTCAGGTGCAAGGCTTCTCTTGACTCAAGTAGCTGCAGAGTCTGATGAAGTCAAGATCAGCAGGGAGGTGACAAGTTTCTGATATAGAAGGGAATTGATCCATGGTAGGTAGCTCAGGCTTGTGGCTGCAGAGGTGAATAAATCCAAAGTCAGTGGGTAAGATGGTGAGTCTCATGACTCCCAGAATCAGCAAACAGTAAGGCAAGCCATTGACTCAGAAGCAGGGGTTGGCAGGCCTGATGCAGGATCCAGACTCAGCAAAAAATTAGCAAGCGATTAGACACCATCCATTTATATTGGAGGCAGGCACAGGATCAAGGAGCTCTTATCCGAGGGGATTGCTAGGTCTTAACTGCCAAACCACTGAGATCTTGGTCCAGCAAGCTGACACAAGTCTTGTTATCTCGAACACATTGAATATAATAAACACATTGCAGCATTCCCGTCTCCCTGATTCTTCATACTCTCTCCCCTGCATATGCCAAGGAATTTCCAGCATTTAAACCTCATTAGCCTACACTATCTTTGAGTCAAAAATCGAATGATCTAACCTTGTAGATGTTGAATGCTTAAGGGTTTGAACCAAAACATTAAACCCAAATGTTAGATAAACAAATCCATATCAATTAGTTTGGCCTAGTATAACTTATTATTTAAACATCATTGGAACAATATATATATAATTAAGGCCCGCATATGCTTCTCACATTTCTGCTGAGAGAGGTGAGTCTTGTCACATTTTTGGTGAGTAAGTTCTTTCTCCACAGAGCGAGCCCTGTACTTCTCAGTCTATGCTCGCTTTCTAGAATCAGTAAGAAGCATTTAGAGTTAGTCCTAGAATCATCAACCACAGCTTCTGAAGCAAGACCCCCTTCAGATGGTGGGAGTACTGGTTGGGTAGGATGGATGGCAAGAACTGTTCTGAACAGAAAATAGGTTCAGAGGAATTTGAGAAAGTTAAGACTTTATAATGTTTGGTCTTAGATTAATCTATGTCCCCTCCACTGTCCTCAACCCAAATCTTGGTATTTTATGCTTTCCGCGCCCTTGTCATTTGCTGTCATCAACAAGAGCTGTGTGGTGGCACGTGTGATTGAGAGCACAAGCTCTGTAACTCTTATCAAAGGCTTTTGGCTTGGTCTTCACCACACCTCCCTTGCAATAGAAGATGACTGATGCCTTCAAGTTAGGCTTCCAAGCTTTCTGATTGTCCACTTGATTCTCAGCTTGATTTTTATCATTCACAGATTCTCCTTGTCCCCTACATGTACTCGCTAGGGTCTGCTCTATGGGGATGATTAAAATAGCTTAGAGATATTTTGGAGAAAAATTTTAATCATTCCACAATACTTATGATCCCTTTGGTCACCCTAACAGGAACCTTGGTGGTGTTAACCAGTAGCTTAGCAGGTGTTAACCGCCAGGTGAACAGCACTCAGCTTCTAACCAAAAGGTCAGCTGTTAAAACTCACCTGTGGCTTCTTGTAAGAAAGATTAGGCAATCTTCTCCCATAAAACTTTTAGCCTAAGACACGGTCTGGCTCAGTGCTGTTCCGCGCTACACAAGCGCTGTGACTCTGGATGGACTTCACAGGTACATAACAACCACGGTCACTATGGGCATAAAATGGTCCAATATCTTTCTCTCCACCTTCCCTTTGGTCCAATATGCTACTTACTGATGTAAACTTTGTTCCCTGCTACTGCTATTGCTACCTTCTGCCATGGATTACCCATATCTCATGCCTGTTGGATAAAGAGATTATCCCTACATTACCGAAACCCTTATCAGATATTTGGCTTGGCCCACCCCACACATGCTCAAATCTATGAACAACCTAAACCCCAAACTATACCGAGGTTCTTTTTCCTAGAACCATTTCCCCTACAAGTTATTGTTTTAATCAGGATCCCTACAGGAACTAAATGTCAAATTCTATTCAGACTAATTTAATAAAGCTGAATAAATGGGCTAATTACAAACATGTGCACAGGGTGCAGCAAAACTGCTTAGTGCAGTGTCCTGGGATTGTTACCACTCTCCAATCTGAAGGAGCGAGGGAAGCCGAAGGATCTGCAGTCTGAAAGGAGAAAGCCATGTGGAGAGGGCTTCCTTAACAAGAGCTGTGATCTTCAGCTGAGGAACAAAGGCAGCTTGAGGCGAACCTGCAGGGTGAAATGGAGGAAGCAATGGCTACTTCATCTGACTCCCTCCTTCCGCTCTCTCAATGGGGAGTCCCAAGAGCCCAAAAGAGAGGAAAATAAACTCTCTAGAGTTTCCATAACAGCCAGACACCCAGGACATAGAACAGGGCAAGGGCTGTGCAAGTGAGAAACAACATGAAGTTATCTAACATGGAAAAATAGAATGTTAATTTGCCCTGAAAATAGGATTAATATGAGTTAGAAATATTGGGAGGAAGGGGAAAAAACCGTAGAAGAAAGCTAAAAAATATATATTAATAGTGTTTGAGTTAGGTGTTATATATATAGTTAACTTTGTAAAATCATTTCCCAATTTTTTTATATAACTAGATTGTAAGCTCTGTCAAAGGATGCACTGTAGATTTTAAATAAAGCTTTTTATGCTCAATATGTGATAACATAATTTGGGTAGAGCCACTACTTAACTAATTTTAGATATAATGTAAAATATAAAGCAGGTGTCTAGCAATTTCAGAATACAGAGTTTTCCCAGTGTTAGACACAAAAAAACATTTATTAAAATCGAAAATACATTGAGCTATAAAGCAAGTCTCAAATTAATTATTCCAAAAGACTGAGCTCATACAGAGTATGTTCTGTGACCAGGGCAGAAGTGAGCTAGATATTAGTAGAAATAAGGTCATTAGGAAATCCCAACATTACTGGAAATTAAGCAGCATGTTTCTAAGTAACCATTAAGTCAAAGAAGAAATTGGAGAGAATTTGAAGATAGTTTGAATTGAATGATAATAAAAGCAATTCCCATACTTAAAGAAAAATGTATTACCCTAAATGAATCTGTTAGGAAATAAAGGAAACGAAGAATGCACCTTTTCAAAATATTAAGCAAAGAGCAGACAGTGAAAGCATTGTAAAGAGGGAACTAATCAGAACACAACTGATAAAGCAGACAGTGCACATAGAAGTTTATAAGGAGGCAAATACACTGAAACACCTAACAAAATTGAAACAGAAAAAGAAATAAATTATAGACAGACTGATTGTGGGAAAAGGGATAAATTCCAGCAGCCATGGTGGTGTAGTGGGTCACACACTTGGCTGTTGACTGCAAGGTAAACAATTTGAAACCACCAAGTGCTCCTCCAGAGAAAGATGAGCTTTCTATGCTTAGAAAATGTTACATCCGGGAAACCCACTGGGAAAGTTCACATAGCGTTGCTGTGAGTTGAAATAGACCCAATAGCAGTAAGATGATCGAGAGCGGATTACTTGCCCACAGACGCATGAAAAAGAGAAAGAGTTGGTAAGCAAGAAACGGAAGATAGTGATCCAATAACTAGACACCATTAATCGTTAAGTTTCTGGATCTGAGATCGTTTTCTGAGACACTTTATTCAAGTTTTTGACTAAAGAGGTACCCAATCCCCAGGAGAACGACTCTGTAGCATCACTATCATATGTTGTTCGTGTTGTGAGGGTCCTGTGAGTCGGTTCCGACCCACAGCACCTCCAGGTGCACAGAATGAAAGGCTTCCTGGTCTTGTTGTTATGTTTGGACCCGTGGTTGCAGCCACAACATCATTCCATTCATTGTAGGTCTTCATTTTGTTTGGTGTCCTTCTGCCTTAGCAAGCAGGGTGTTCTTTTCCAGGACTGGTCTCTCTTGATGAAAAGAAGTCTTACCATCTTTGCTTCTGACAGCATTTCTTCCAAGACAAATGTGTTGGTTGTTTAGGCAGGATACTTTCAATAGCCTTCACCAGAACGCTGCTTCAAATGCACCAATTCTTCAGTCTTCTTTGTTCAACGTCCAACTTTCCCATGCATGTGTGGCCATTGAAATGACCTGGGTTTGAGTCAGGTACGCCTCTGTTCTCAAAGTCACATTCTTTCTCACCAACCCGTGCAGCAGATTTACCCAATGCCGTGCAATGCCCTGACTGCGCCTTCCATGAGCATTGATTGTGGATCCAACCTAAGCCAAATCTTTGACAATTTCAACCTTTTCTTCATTTATCACAATGTTATCTCTTGGTCTAGTCACGAGAATGTAGGCTTTCTTTACGTCCACGTTGTCATCTATACTGAAGCCGGCAATTCCTAATCCATTGCTGTTATATTATACTATATTATTGTATTATATCCTATAACAATTCCTTTAATCCTGCACCAAAAGTACCTGTAGCCACTGACACTAAATGTAGACAGAACACTACACCAAATAAAAAACCACACCTATTGCCATCAAGTTAATTTTGATCCTACAAGTGATGCTACAGGACAGAGTCTAGCCTACCCCACAGGCTTCCAAAGCTGTGATCTATGCGGAAGCAACGGCCACATCTTTCTCCCACCAAGCAGCTCCTGTTTAGTAGCAAGAGCTTCAGCACCGCGCCACCGTGGCTTCCCAGCGTTCACCAGAAGGACATGTCAAGGATTATTGGATCTACTGTCTGGACTGACATGGATACCTAGAGAACTGAGCCCTCATCAGGGTTTCCGTGTTACAATGAGCATATATGACCTTCAAGTAACAAATGAAGTCTTGCTGAAGTCTAATGTACAGTGGATCATTAGGTTAATAGACTCACCCAGTGATTATTTCCCTTGAATATATAATCAGAATTAATATATTGGGAGATTGACGTAACACCCACATTGAGTTCCTAACCTGTGTAGGGAGAGTTATTATTGTAGGAAAGGACAGTTTTGAAGTCTTTGAGATGTCCCCTGTTTCATTTAAGATTATAAAGGAAATACAGTACTATATCACAGAGGGGGTGAGGTAGATCATTGCCACTCTTAATGATCTAAATGATACAGTGGAGCTGGTTCCTCTCTTACCACCATTCAATTTGCTTATCTGGAAGGAATCAGGTGAATCCTGGAGAACTACTTTAGACTTCTACAATATCAGGCAAATATTATCCCTGAATTATAGTTTTACAAAATGTGGTATCTTTATTTGAGTAGAGGAATTCCTTCTCAGGTACATAGTATGTGGCCATTGAGTTAGAAAATGTGATCAGAAAAAATTAGAAATATTATATGCATGTGGAACAGCAGTAATACACACTTAGTTTTATTCCAACACTATGTTGATACTCTCATCTCTGTCATATTATAATCTGCAGAGACCTGGACCATTTAGACATCACACGTAAGGACACATTGAGCCAATACATCTCAGAAATAATGCTTGGGCAGGTTGGACCAGAGGTAACCGGCAAGCTGGAAGCCTTGATGAGACGCATGTACTCCAGAGGGTGGTACATAAAGCCTACAAAGATGTGGATACCTCTTGTTTCAATTTATTGGGAGTTCAGCAGAAATAGAATATTTTTATATTCCCTCCAAAAATAATAGACAAGTGACTGTATCTTGCATCTTGCATGCAAAAAAGTAACAAAATGCGTGCTAGCCCTCTTCAAGTTCTAAATATAACACATTTCACATCTAGAAACAACACTCTGGTCCATAGGCTAATTAACATGGAAGCTTTTATCTATGCCTTCATTGAGATATAATTGATATATCATATAATTCAATATTCAATCATATTAAGAAGTTATGCAGTCATCACGACAATCTACTTCAGAATATTTTCTTCTTTCAGATACTCATTGTTCATGACTCCTAATCCCCTCCCCCCTCTGGACCCCAAGGCATGAAAACTTTGAATGGAACCAGGTGCATGAAAGGGTAGTTCTAGGCTTTAGTTCAAGTGGTTATACCACAGGGTCCACATGATCCTACAAAGTTAAAGATATTAGGAGTACCAATGGCTTGAAAAGATGCACCGTGGACTTTTTGGCAAACCTCAGCGAAGGAATCACAACATAGATCCTTGGGGTTCTGGAAGAAGATCACACATGTTCAGCAGAAAATGATGGAGAAACCCTTCCCGGCATATTACTGAACCCTGTAGACATAGAATGCTTGACCCCAGAACAGCAAGTAATCCTGGATGTGAAACTGGTGGTCAAACAATGAGGATCCACCAGAAATCTCCCCTGCGACGAAAATAATGTATCAGAGATGAGGCTGGAGAAAGTTCGGGAATCATAAGAAACCTGCATGAGAAGGTGGTCCAGGTGCTCGTCAGCATTTCTGGCTGCCTGGGAATCCTTTCCTTGGCTCACATGTATGGGAGGGAGGACAGCAAATGAGCAAACAAACTCACTGTCCATCAAATTGATTTTGATTCAAAGTTACCCTACACAATAGATAGATAGATGGATAGATAGATAGATAGATAAATAGATAGATAGATAGATAGATAAGTAAATAAATAAACTATCCCCGTGGGTCCTCAAGGCTATAACTCTTTATAGGGGTAGAAAGCCTCATCTTTCTTTCCCATGGAGCAGCTGGTAGTTTTGAAATGCGGACCTTGTGTTGGCAGCCCAATGCACAGCTCACCAGGGCTCGGCTCTCACAAATTAGCTGAAAGTGATGCTTTGTTACCAAAATGGGTTGGTTGGGTGTGCACAAAGCAAAATTGGACAAAGGCTTACTCGAGAATGTCTCTGAAATACAATGGCAAAGAAAACTCTTTAAATAAGTAGACCTGTGTAAACATCACACGTTTTCTCACATGTGTGGAGGAGAGTGATGAGCTGTCAGGGATGGCCTGGCGTGTTGCCCAGGGACTTTCAAGAACGTGATGGAAAGATTCAAGATGTGGATGGATGGATGATGGTAGGCACGCGTCCTTCTTCATCAGACGTCAGATGAAAAAAGGAGATCAAAAGAATGACCTACACTCGATTATGCTTTTAAAATCCAGACTTAGGTGGAGATGACAGTTTCTTAGAGAGACCAAAAGGACATTTTAGCAAAGGAACACAGTGAGGACCCCTATGGGTTTTTTAACGAGTCATTAACCCAATGCCACAGACCACACGATCGGACCTAGACAAGTGCGGCGGAGTGTGCTGGAAGGAAGTGTAAGTGTGCGTGCGGCCACGGGCTGCATGAAGAACACTCCTGTGGGGAGAGTTCAGAGGCGTCCTAGAAAGTTTCGCGGAGACATCTGCTCAGATGAAGACATCTGCTCGTGGAAGATGCCCCGGTGGGAGGGCAAGAGAAAAGAGAAGGTTACAATGAATTTCAATAAAGGGCAGTTTAAAAAAAATTAGCATAACGTTGAATATCTTGCTAAATGCTTCTGCAATCCCCAATTCTATTGGCTCCACTGGGCTGAGGTGTGTGCTGTGTTCACGTCGAAGGCAGAGGCCGAGCTGGCAAAGGCTGTGTTATTTATACACGTGTTACAATGGCAAACAAAGCAGAAACGCGGGGCTTCCATGCAAAGGTCCCGTAGCGACGAGTCTCTCTCCAAACGTCACGTGCACATCCAGCTCGGTACTACATCCTCTAGTAGTGCTCTGGGAAGAAGGTCTGGAATGGAATTAAAAAAATGTTTTGATAAAGGTAGAGATAAAGTAGGAAGATGACAGCAACGGGCTTAGTGAAGAACCAGCTTTGACAAGCACGGCTGGCATTGTCATCCGAGTCAATCATCACACAGGCTTACCCGACACCTCGGATGCGCCAGGCACTGCGATGGGCACTAGAGATTCAGGGGTGACCAGCCAGTCCCATATCTACTCCTTTAGGGTTTACATTCAAGGGGGGATGAAATGGATGGTAAAGAGAACGCTCTAAGCAAGGAGTTGAAGCTGCCGAAGGGAGAGGACTCATAGACTAAATGCCAGATGATCTGTATCCAAAATACAGACCATTCTTTAACTATGTAAACATCTATCTGCTTCTCTATGTCCTGGTTCTGGGGGCGGTGGGCGGTGCAGGAGGACTCTACCAAAGTCGTACTTTAGCCTACTATGCTTCACAAAGCTTCCACGCGGTGAAGAGTTTACTTGGCTTGAAGTGGCACATTGGCTATTCCTCTGTTTAAATAAGATGATGTGCTAATTGTAAAAAAAAAAAAAAGGCCTTTGGGAACCTTCTGGAACACAGTCCTACTCGTCATATAAGAGTACCATGAGTCAGAATCAACTTGACAGCAACTAGGTTACTTTCTAGTTGGATTTTTATTTTAGTGGAGAATTAAAGAAATCATTTAATTACATGTTGCTCACATTGTACTTCCACTAGGCAGTGCTTGTCTAGAAAGAGCCTGAGGTTTCTTTCCAGAACAAGTGTCACCTTGCAAGATGTTAGGAAAATGGAGAGTTGAACGTCAGAGAGGAAGAGAAAGGGTGTTCTTTGCGATGCAAGAGGAGATCCTCCACTTTCTGGGAAAGGGTCAGGTAAAGAGATTCAGGCTCAGGAGTAAGTCCGATGGAAGAAAAGGAATAAAAACGCACTAACCATGTCAGGTGGGTATGCGCACCTATCTGAACTTCCCACCTACCCGGCGGCCTTAGCCGTGATCAAGGAGGAAATACCTAATACTGCATCGTTTGTGCATCCTTTGCAGATTTCTTTAATCTCTGTATTGCATAAATAACTGGAGAATGTGATCAGATAGCTTTCAAGTCTCATTAGTCAAATTAATATTTGCACCACATGCAACCTGAAATTTTGGCAGGTGCAATTTTTTAAAAGGTTTTGGATTTTTTTTTAAGAATTAGGGACAAAGATTGCTATTCGAAGAGAAAGTAAATGGATTGCTTCATTTGGAAAAAGACAAACAGATTTCCATTTACAAAACAATGTGTCTTTTAAACATTCCCAAATATAAGTCTGACCAAGAATGGGACCCAAGAGACTCTGTGGCTTTGGGACCAGAGGGCAGTCAGCTCCTCTCCTCTCTGGGTCTCAGTGATCTCTCCTGTCAGAGGAGAATAAGAGCTGGTAAACCAAAATTAATAACAATCCAAGAATAGAAACTGATCCAGGTTTGCTTAATATATGATTTGAAAATCAGGGTATAATTTCAACCAAGAAGGTAAAAGTGTTCCAAAGGGAAGAGAGCTTCAAAAGATTATTATTAGATGTACCCCAGTACCCCACCGTAGGTATATTGTCATAGAAAGGAGCTAGAATAAAACAGATAAAGCAATTTGTAGTCAGAAAGAATTTCATATAGTATTGTACAGAAGAGCGATTCAGATGATGACTAATTTATCCTAAAACATAGCTCTCATCTGACCTTTGACATCTGTTTCTCTAAGTCAAACACACATAGATAGTTCTTCTACAGAGCCCCAAGCCTAAGGGAAAACAGTAGTTTCCAACCTATTTATTAAGTTATGGTTTACCTTAAAGGCGACTTTAGGAAACCAGTTCCTTCAAGATTTAAGTTCCAAATGACCTTGGCAGAGCCTGGGTGGGTTCCCCTCAACTTTCGGGAACCCAGAAATCTGGACTCCACAGGAATTAAAGTTCTGTTTCTCAGACCAGATGGCTTTATTATCATAACAGGGGAGTGAAGAGAAGCAGGTGAAATAATAAATGGAAAAGCTTCATGAGGTGTAAAAAGTGCTAGATAAATACAAGAGTTCATTTGAATAATGATTATGTTTCATATATAGACAAGTCACACTGATTCATAGACTGCGTGTCTAGGCTGGGGATTGCAGCCAGAGGCACGAGATTCAGGAGGAGATGGCCCTTAGTGATTCCAGAACAAACACTTTCACTTGACCGATGAGGTGAAGGAGACAAGAAAGAGCAGGAGACTCACCCAAGGTCAATGATGGAGCTGAGATGAAAGCCAACAGTTCTCCTTCTGACGGGATTGTTTCTTTTCCTTAGTTAACAGGTCTCTTGGCCATTACTTCAATCAATACCACTTCCTTCCAGACAAAAGATCCAGAGGAATCTGAAGAGTAGGTCAAGTGCCAATAGGTCTTCCTAGTAAGAAATCAGTTTGACATAGAGAAAGCATATACTAACCTGAAGTTTACTGAGGATTCGAGGTTCCACATTAGCCAGAGGACAGGGTTAAGACCATACACAAACAACTCACTGCCAATGAGTCGATTCTGACTCGTCGTGACCCTATAGGAAAGGGTTTCTGAGTCTTTCTCTTTGTTGTTGTTAGGTGCCATCGGGCTGGTTCCCCTCATAGCAACCCCATGTACAATGAATCAAACACTGCATGGTCCTGTGACATCATCACACTGTTCATACGTCTGAGCTCACTGTTACAGTGACTGCGTCAATCTACCTCGTCAAGGGACTCCCTCTTTGCCCCATGCCCCTCTACTTTAACAAACATGTCTTTCTCTAGGGACTAGTCTCTCCTGATAAGATGTCCAAAATGTGTGAGACAAAAATCTCAGAATCCTGGCCTCTACAGAACATTCTGGTTGTACTTCTTCCAAGACAGATTGGCTTGGTCCTTTGGTAGTCCTTGCAATATTCTTCTTCAGCACCACAAGGCAAATGCTTCACTTCTTCTTGGGTCTTCCTTATTCGATATCCAACTTTCACATGTGTATGAGGTGACTGAGAATCCCATGACGTGGGTCAGACAAATCTTAATCCTCAAAATGTCATCCTTACTCTTCAAAAACTCAAAGAGGTCTTGGGCAGCAAACCTACACAATTACCCAATGCAACGCATCCTGTGATCTCGTGACGGCTGCTTCCGTGAGCACTGATGGTGAATCCAAGCAAGACAGCGTCAATCTGTCCTCCATTTTTGATAACGTCAGTCTTGACAACGTCAATCTTTTCATGATGTGAACTATCAGTGCAGTTGTGGGGATTTTACTTTACTTTCTGTCAGAGTCCATACTGAAGGCTGCCATCCTTGACCTTTATCAGTGAGTGCTTCAGGCTCTCCTCACTTTCAGCAAGCAAGGCTGTGTCATCTGCATGCATCCGCTGTTGATAAGCCTTCCTTTAATCCACATTCTCCTCCATATAATCGAGTTTCCCTGATTATTTGTTCAGTCTACAGATTGAATACATATGGTTAAAGGACACAACCTTGTCGCACACCTTTCTTGATTTTAAACGATGAGGTATTTTTTGTCCTCACATCAGCCTCTTGTTCTTGATGCCATTGCACACGTCATCAGATCTTTGGACATCAGTATTCAATATGTCAAGTCAATCCTTAAGATTGTTGCATTAACTAGACTCCCTGGTAGGTGCAGAAATGCTAGTCTATGTTGTCTTTGATAGTGAATGTAACACTGTTTCTCTTGCATTTGTCATTCCTGGCATAGCAAACCATATGATTGTGTCATTCAAAGTAGTCAATACCAATTCATCTCAGCTTAATAATGCTGAGAATGCCTATCTTTATGAGTTCCATTTCATAACAACAACTTCCAGTTTCCCTAGATTCATAATTCATATATCCTATATTCCAATTATTACTAGATGCATACACCTCTTCTAATGTGGAGCCATGCTTCATCAGAAAATAAATATTAACATCATTAATATTAATTTTACCTTGAGGGGAGGTGGGAGCCCTCTCCTGATAATATTTTCAGTGTCTTCCAACCTCAGAGGCTCATCTGTGGCACTCTCTCAGACAATGCCCACTGCTTTTCCCAATGCTACATCTGTGTCTCTTTTGATCTTCTTAGCAATACTGTGGAGGACTTGAAGCACTTACTGCTCAACGGGAAAGATGACAGCACTCAGTATGGATGACAAGGTCAAGAAAACAAAGGCTACAATAGGACCAATAGAGAGCATCATGATGAACCGTCAAAAGATGGATATTTTCAAGGATATCAATTTGTTTGGCTTCATAACCAAGGTTCATGGAAACGGTGGTCAAAAAAATCAAATGGCATTTTGCACTGAGCAAATCTGCTGTACAGGACTTTATTCTTACACTGGTGAAGAAAGAGGAAGCCACATTGAGGACGATGGTGTGTCTGCTCCAGGCCATGATATTTTCAATCATCGCATTCACATGTGTGAGGAGCCCTGGTGGTGCAATGGTTACATGTTGGGCTGCTAACTGAAGGTCAGAGGTTCAAAGCCACCAGCCTCTCCTCGAGAGAATCCAGGGCTGTCTGTGCCCATTAAGAATTACAGTCTTAGAAACTCATAGGGCAGTTCTTCCATGTCCTATAAGGTCACTATGAGTTGGCATCAACTCAATGGCAGTGAGCTTGCTTTGGGGGTTTTTATTTTGGTTTTTTTGGTCACATGCATGTGAAAATTGGACACTGAATGAGGAAACCACAGAAGAATTGATGCATTTGAGTTATAGCCTTGAAGAAGAATATTGAAACTCCCATGCACTGCCAGAAGAACGCCCAAATCTGTGTTGGAAGAACTACAACCAGAATGCTCCTTAGAGGGAAGGATAATGGGACAGCTGTCTAAACATTCTTTGGGTGTATTATTGGGAAAGACCAGTCTCTATAAAAAGTATATTATACTTCGAAAAGTACAGGGCCATGGAAAGAAAGATTTTCAACTATATAGATCAACACAGTGTCTGCAACAATGGGCTCAAATATAACACTTGTGAGACTGGTGCAGGACCAGGTCGTGGTCTGTTGTATATAGGGTCAGTATGAGTCAGAACTGACTCAACCATACCAGACAAATAAGCAAACTCAAAACAATGCTGTGAGTTGGTTGTTGTAATGGATCCTGTTTTATGGATGGAAAGCAGGCTTAAAGAAATGGAATTTGCTGCAGGCTACAAGATATAAGAGGCTGGGGGCTGGAGGTACAGGGAATCCAGGGTGGATGATACCTTCAGGACCAAGGGTGTGAGGGGCGATGCTGGGAGAGTGGAGGGTGAGTGGGTTGGAAGGGGGGAACTGATTACAAGGATCCACATGTGACCTCTTCCCTGGGAGAGGGACAGCAGAGAAGGGGGGAAGGGAGACTCCAGATAGGGCAAGATATGACAAAATAACGAGGTATAGATTACCAGGGGCACATGAGGGAGGGGGGAGGGAGGAGGGAGGGGAAAAAAATGGAGGACCTGATGCAAGGGGCTTAATTGGAGAGCAGGTGCTTTGAGAGTGATTGGGGCAGGGAATGTATGGATGTGCTTTATACAATTGATGTATGTATATGGATGGATGGTGATAAGAGTTGTATGGGTCCCTAATAAAATGTAAAAAAAGAAAAGAGGAGAAAAAATGATAAGGGCAGGGACTGTACAGATGTGCTTTATACAATTGATGTATGTATATGTATGAACTGTGATAAGAAATGTATGAACCCCTAATAAATTGTTAAAATTTTTAAAAAATTAAAAAAAAGATAATAATAATAATAAAAAAAGAAAATGATTAGGGCAAAGAATGTACAGATGTGTTTTATACAATTGATGTATGTATATGTATGGATTGTGATAAGAGTTGTATGAACCCCTAATAAAATGTTTTTAAATAAAATTTAAAAAAAAACAAGAAAAAAAAAGATATAAGAGGCTGCCTTAGTTTGCCAGGGTTGCTTTAACTACTACAAATTGGGTGGCCCATAAGGACAGAAATTCATTGTCTCACAGTTCTGAAGGATAGTAGTCTAAATTCAGGATGTCATCGGGCCAGGCTCTCTTCTGTTCTAGAGGAAATGTCTCCGGCTCCAGGTAGGGCTGTTAGCTACAGCCTACCCCCGTCTGTCTTCTCTGTCCCACCCTACCCCAATCTGACTTCATGTCCATTTAACTGATCATACCAACACGAAAACCTTGTTTCTTGACACGGTCAGACTTACAAATACTGGGAATAAGAGCTTCCACCTAAATCTTTGGGAGATACAATCCAGTCTGTGTTGTTGTTGTTGTTAGGTGCTGCTGAGTCGGTTCTGACTCACAGCAAGCCTAATAGACACATACAATAGAATGAAACACTGCCCAGTCCTGAGCCAGCCCACAATTTCCCCCATATTTAAGCCCACTGTTGCAGCCACTGTCTCAATCCAGCTCATCAAAGGCCTTCCGCCTCATTGCTGCCCTGACACTTTACCAAGCATGATGTCCCTCTCTAGGTCTTTCCTGATAACAGGTGTCTCACTTAACAAAGAATGTGATACAAGGTCTCACTGTCCTCGTGTCTAAGGAACATTCTGGCTGTACTTCTTCCAGGATAGATCTGCTTATTCTGGTCCATGATGCTTTCAATATTCTTCACCAACACCATCGTTCAAATGCATGGGTGTTTCTTCAGTCTTGCATATTCAGTAGCCAACTTTCAAATATATACGAGGTAATTGAAAATACTGTGGCATGCATTAGGTGTGTCTTAGTGCTAAAAGTAACATCTGTGCCTTAGAGAGGTCATCAACACCTGAAAGAGGTCGTGTGCAGCCACCTTATCAAAGGCAATGTGTCCTTTGACCTCTTGACCACTGCTTCTATGAGCATTGATTGTGGATCCCAGCCAGATAAAATCCTCAAAAACTTGAAAATTCTCTCTTTATCATCATGTGACCTATCCATCCAGTTGGCTTTTCTTTACCTTGAATGGGAATCCACAATAAGGACTCTAATCCTTGACCTTCATCAGCAAGTGCTTCAAGCCCTCCTCACTTTCAACAAGTAATGTTGTGTCAACTACAGAATCACAGCCTGTGAATCCATAACAAAGGAAAAAACCTGAGATCAGGATGTGTGACTGTAAGCTGCTGGGTCCTAACCACCAGACACACTGGCATTCCACCAAATCCTTGAGGACCTCCTCACAGTTAGGCTGCCCAGCTCTCTCTCTTTCTCCTTTCCAATCTGGAGAAAACTGCCTGATCTTTCACCTGCTAACATGGGAGAGATCATTCTCTTTTTTAAAAAGACATGTACATGCAAATATATATAGGAGGATGGGGAAATAGATCTATGTGTCTATATTTATAGGTCAAGTATTAAGGTGGCGGAAGGACCTTGGGCCTCTAATCAAACACTCCCTCAATGCATGAATACCTTCTTTTATTAAATTGGAACTCTATGATGCTCACTCTCCCGACACAACGGCTGGAGCCAAAGTGGGTGAACAAGTAAATGTGGTGAAGAAAGCTGATGGTGCCCGGCTATCAAAAGAGATAGTGACTGGGGTCTTAAAGGCTTGAAGATAAACAAGCGGCCATCTAGCTCAGAAGCAACAAAGTCCACATGGAAGAACACACCAGCCTGTGTGATCGAGTGGTCCCAAAGGGATCAGTTCCCAGACATCAAAGAACAAAAAATCATATCATTGACTGCACACCTCCATGATAGGATCGCTGAAGACAAATGGGTCCATAAGCAAATGTGGTGAAGAAAGCTGATGGTGCCCGGCTATCAAAAGAGATAGTGTCTGGGGTCTTAAAGGCTTGAAGGTGAACAAGCGGCCATCTAGCTCAGAAGCAAATAAGCCCACATGGAAGAAGCACACCGGCCAGTGCGATCACGAGGTGCCCAAGGGACCAGGTAAAAGGCATCATGCAAAAAAAAAAAAAAGATATAAGTGTGTGTATGTATGTATATATGTATATATGTATATATATATAATATTAAATGAAGGGGGAAGTGCAGAGTGGAGACCCAAGGCCCAAGTGTCGACCAATGGAGATCCCCTCACAGAGGGGTTTAGGAGAGGAGATGGGTTAATTTGGGTGTCAGGTAGTATCGATGAAGAACACAGCTTTCCCCCAGATCCTGGATGCTTCCTCCCCCCAACTACCATGATCCGAATTCTACCTTGCAGGGCTGGATAGGACAGAGGCTGTACACTGGTGCATATGAGGGTTGGAGGTACAGGGAATCCAGGGTGGATGATACCTTCAGGACCAAGGGTGTGAGGGACGATGCTGGGAGAGTGGAGGGTGAGTGGGTTGGAAAGGGGAAACTGATTACAAGGATCCACATGTGACCTCTTCCCTGGGAGAGGGACAGCAGAGAAGGGGGGAAGGGAGACTCCGGATAGGGCAAGATATGAAAAAATAACGATGTATAAATTACCAAGGGCATATGAGGGAGGGGGGACTGGGGAGGGAGGGGGAAAAAAAAGAGGACCTGATGCAAGGGGCTTAAGTGGAGAGCAAATGCCTTGAGAATGATTGGGGCAGGGAATGTATGGATGTGCTTTATACAATTGATGTATGTATATGTATGGATTGTGGTAAGAGTTGTTTGAGTCCCTAATAAAATGTAAAAGAAGAAAAGAGAAAAAAATGATTATGGCAAAGACTGTACAGATGTGCTTTATACAATTGATGTATGTATATGTATGAACTGTGAAAAGAATTGTATCAGCCCCAATAAATTGTTAAAATAAAAAAAATAAAAATAAAAAATTATTTTATTGGGGGCTCATACAACTCTTATCTCAATCCAACATACATACATCGTGTCAAGCACATTTGTACACTTGTTGTCATCATTTTCAAAACATTTATTTCTACTTGAGTCCTTGATATCAGCTCCTCATTTTCCCTCTCCTTCCCCCACACCTTCCTCATGAACCCTTGATCATTTATAAATTATTATTATTATTTCATGTCTTACACTGACAGATGTCTCCCTTCACCATCTTGTCCATCCTCCAGGGAGGGCATTGGATGTAGATCATTGTGATCAGTTTCCTTTTTGTCCCCCACCTTTCCCTTAACCTTTTGGTATGGCTACTCTCAATATTTGTCCTGAGTGGTTTTTCTGTCCTGGATTCCCTGTGTTTCCAGCTCTTATCTGTGCCCGTGTACATGCTATGGTCTTGCCAGATTTGAAAGGTGGAATTGGAGTCATGATAGTGGGGAGGAGATCATTCTGAGGTGCAGAATTTACATAATCTGTGAAATCTGTCTTCTACTTTTCCGCAGGCCCAGGAAGCTCTCTCTTCTTTGCCTGGTCAAAACAAGGTCTTTCTTTCTGGCTTCTGTGAATGCGACCTCTAGCATGTCATCCCAGCTATTCAACTCACACTGACTTCTTTTTCTTCTATGAGTCTCTCTGGCATTTACTATCTGTATCCTTCATGTAACTCCTTCTAGGGCTTGCGGTCACTCCACTTGATATTATTTGCTGTTTGGGTCTTTACGAATTCTCATCTCTATCCTCAACCACCTTAGAAATGCCGCAAAGGCTTTCTGGGATCCTCTCTGAGATGCTTTGATGCTTAGCACATGGCTAGCTCAGTCATCCATATCAATTGATTCATTGGCCTATTGCTATTCTCCAAAGCATCCTGGAGAAGTCAGCGTGTAGCTGTTACTGAGGATGTTGATACAAAAAAAAAATCAGATGGAATCTGTGTTTGGGGAGACATCCTGGAAAGATCTTTGGTAGACCTAAAAGTATGATTTCACAATGGATTGAGTGTGTGCGTGTGTGAGTGAACGAATTTGTGGGTGTCCATCATCCATGCTTGGGTTTTCCCCCACCTCATTTGAGACATGGTGTACTGCCTCAGGTCTGAAAAAGACTGACATGAAAAAAAGTGGAGAGCAAATCTTATTTTCCCTATTTTCCAGATGAGGAAACAGAGTTATTGAAGTAAAGATGATTTGCCTGGAGTCAGCAGTTGGGCCCACAGCAGAGGCAGCCTTCGGGATCCCAGCAGAGCTAGAGTACCCATGGAGTAAGGTAAACACTGACTTGCTGGCACTTGCTAATCTGTAGTGAACATTTTCATATTTTATTGCCACATCAAAGATTCCACTGCTGGGTATGGCTGGCATCTGTGCCTCTCCCAACCTCACAGCACCTTATAACAGAATCAAAGCCTCTTTTCAACTTTACAATCCTGAACAGGGATGGAGAACCCTGGAAACGGGTCAGTACTAGCTTACTTGTACTTATTTACTAATCTGTAATCATCAGTAGATTCACATGTGAAATTATTCACTACATACTAGGAAGTAGGTCTGTGATTACCTTGCTTGTGGGTATTCGGCCCCTGCAGTCCATACTGAGTTACTCTTTGCTTCAAAAGCCCCAGAGCTCTCACTGTAACGCCCATATTGGCTCTCCTCCAGTGGAGCAATGAGAAGAGACTGAAAAAAAAACTCTAACGAAAACTTGACTCCTCCCTGGTGAGCACCTGCCACAAGTTCAATCACAAAGAGTTTGGGGTTTAACCTCTTAAATTCTATTCCTCAGATGGGTCCCCTGTCCTCCATAAATGTGGCCAGTGCCTTCAAGCTCTCCTTCAGGAAGGCTCTGGAATTAGACACAGTGGATTCATTTGTCAGCTCTATTTCATTGGACATGTTGCTTAGCCTTCTTCCAATTCAGGTAACTCCAATTAGAGCCTATTTCATAAGCTTGAAGCGGGCCAATAGGAACAAGGGCAGTGTCTGGGTTGCATAGAAATCCCTTTTCTTGTGTCAGATTTTCACCACTTGTTTGCCAGTTTACTGTGGTGGGTTCCAAGTTGCATTGATGCTGGAAGCTATAGTACTAGTATTTCAAGTACCAAAATGTCATCTATGGTGGACACGCTTCAGAGAAGCTTCCAGACTAAGATTAGGAGGAAGGACCTGATAGTCTACTTCTAAGAAAAATTAGCTAATAAAAACCTGTGCTAGCAACACAATTGTGAGTTAGGTTTTATGTCAACTTGACTGGATCAAGAGTCTCAGTTGTTGGGACATAGCATACTGTAAACAAGGACACGTTTCCATTTGTACCAAGACAACCCCTTACTCAGGTGGCAGCATTATGATGTCTACTTGATGGTGTGGCCTTTGTTATCAAGGGAGAGAGGAGAAAGAGAGAGGGTGTGTTAGTGCTCCACCATGGTCTTTATGGATCTTCATCTTCTATCCCCAATCATCTTAGAAACTCCCCCAAAGGGATTTCTGGACCATTCTCTTAGATCTTTCCATCCATGGCTAGGTGGGTCATCCCCATCAATTGACTCTGGCAGATGAGTAAATACAAGTAAGCCAGAGTTTACGTTGCCTATGGTACTCCAACTCTGTTGGGATCCTAAAGACCAGCTCTGCTGTGGGTCCAACTTCTGACTCCAGGCAAATCATCCTTACTTCAATTATTCTGTTTCCATATCTGACAAATGGAGGAAATAGGATCTGCTCTCTACCTATTTCATTAAGTGGAGACCATTTGAGCCAATGGTCTACCATATTGCCCATTGGCCCTGGGAGCCATCAAAACCTACATGGGACCTGCTAATTTGCCTCTGCATCCACTAGCCAAGGCATTTCTTCTACGTCTTCCCAACTCATCCCCGGCATCTTAATTTATCTGCCTGTTTCTCCAGTTCCTGTAGCAGCATGAATTATGAATGGCCTCCAAATTAGCATCTGACCCACAAATTTGAGCCACTTTGGACTTGACCAATCTTTGACTGTGTAGGCTGTGTTTTTGATATCAAGTTCTTCCTTATACATCTATGTATCACTGGTTTTTCATCTTAGATAATCCAACCTAGCAATATCATTACCAGGTATGATGCCTGAAGATGAGTCCCACAGGTTATGAAGCACTGAAATAGCACTGGAAAAGGGTCACCTCCTCAATGTGGAATCCACCTTAATGTGGTGGACAGAGGAAATATGTAGGGACTTGTATTTATTTTTCAACTTAAAGCAAAAAGATACATTAATCCATAAAAATTGAGGTATTTGTCTGTGTACATAGTGGACACTGTAGGCCTCTGTTCATGCCCTCCCTCAATACAAGAACACTTTGTTCTAATAAACTGGAATTTTGTGATGCTCACCCTCTTGGCACAATCACTGTAGATAAAATGGGTGCGTAAGCAAATGGGGTGAAGTAAGCGGATATAACATTTGGGGTCTTAAAGGCTTGAAGTTAAACAATTGGCCACCCAGCCATGAAGCGACAAGTCCACATGGAAGAGGCCAAACAGCCACTGCATTCTTAAGGTGTCATCAGGACTGGGTAATGGCATCAGAAGAGCCGTAATAAACAAAAAAAACAAGAACATATTGTTGAGGAAGGAGATCAGAGCACAAATCCAAAGCCCATCTGTAAACAATGAAACATCCCCCCCACAGAGGGGTCACAGGGAAGGAATGAGTCAACAAGGGTGCAGTAAAACACCAATAGAACACACAATATTCCTCTAGTTCCTTGAGGCTTCCTCACCCCCCACTATCATGACCCCAGAGATGCTTTTCACTCTTGACTAGACCGGAGCATGTACAAAGGTAGAGATAAGAGATAAAAGGTCACAACAAATGGAATCCAGGAACAGGAATGGAAATAGTGATACCAAAAGAGTGAGGGAAAGAGGAGACTGGAGGAGAGGAAGGGGGAAACAACAGCAATGATCAACACATAACCACATACCTCCCTCCAGAAACCCCCCTCCAAGAACAACAGAAACCATGGTGGAAGGGAGACAGAAGTCAGTGTGAGATATGAAAATAATAATTTATAATCCATCAAGGAATCACAAGGAGGGAGGGGCTAATACCAAAGGATCAATAGAAAGTAAATGTCTAGAAAAGAATGATGGCAACATATGTACAAATATGCTTGATACAATTGATATATGGATTGTAATAAGACTTCTAAGAGCCCTTAATAAAATGATCTTTTAATTAAAAAATGAAAAGAAACAGCTGCAAACATCCACTCATAATTGGAATGTAGAATGCACAACATATGGATCTAAGAAGATGGAAGTTGTCAAAAACGGAATTGAAAGCTTGTGGATAGATATCCTATGTATTACGAGTTGAAATGGACTGGTCCTGCCATTTTTAATCAGATAAAATATAGTGTACTATGCCACAAAATGCAAATCGAGAAGAAACAGCATCCCATTGATTGTCGAAAAGAACATTTCAAGATCTATCTTGATTTGTAATGCTGTCAAAATACTCCTGAGAAGCAAGCATAGTGAGACTTCCTCTTATGTTCTCTGGACATGTCACCAAGAGGGACCAATTCCTCCAGCAGGACATGATGCTTGGTAAAGTCGAAGGGCAACGGAAAGGAAGAAGATTCTCAAAGAGGTGAATGAGCACAGTGGCTGCAACAACGGGCTGAAACACAGCAAGGATGACACAATCCTCACAGGGTTTCATTCTGTTATACATAGGCTCACTCTGAGTCTGAATCCACTTGACCACACCGAACAACAACAATAAGGAAGCCTGAAGAAGAAATGATGCATCAGAATTGTGGTGCTAGTGAAGTATATGGAACATACCATGGACTTCCAGAAGAACAAACACATCTGTCTTGGAAGAAGTAAAACCAGACAGCTCCTTAGAAGCAAGGATGGTGAGAATTTGTCTAACTTACTTTGGACATGCTATTAGGAGAGACCAGAAGGATGTCATGTGTGGTAGAATAAAGGAGCATCACTGACGACAAACATGTGCATAAGCAAATGTGAAGAAAGCTAGTGGTGCCCGGTTATCAAAGGATGTAGTGTCTGGGGTCTTAAAGACTTGAAGATAAACAAGCAGCCATCTAGCTGAGAAGCATCAAAGCCCACATGGAAGAAGCACACTAGCCTGTATGACCACAAGGTGCAGAAGGGACTAATTATCAGATATCAAAGAACTAAAAATCATATCCATGGGTGCCCACCTCCCTGATATGATCAATGAAGACAAATGAGTGCATAAGAAAATGTGGTAGAAAAAAAGGTGATGGTGCTGCTATCAAAAGATAGTGTCTGGGGTCTTAAAGACTCAAATATAAACAAGTGGCCATCTAGCTGAGAGGCAACAAAGCCCACATAGAAGAAACACACCAGCCTGTGTGACCACGAGCTGTCGAAGGGATCAGGTATCAAGCCTCAAGGAACAAAAAATCATATCATTGAAACTGTGGGTAAGTGCAGAGTGGAGACTCAAAGCCCGTTGGTAGCCAACCGGATACCCCTTACTGAAGGGTTGTGGGGAGAAGATGAACCAGTCAGAGTGCAGGGTAGCAATGATGAAACATACAACTTTCCTCTAGTTCTTAAATGCTACCCCCCCCACTGTCATGATTCCAATTCTACTGTACAAATCTGGCTAGACCAGAGGATGTACATAGGTACAGATAGCAACTGGAAACACAGGGAATCCAGGACAGATGACTCCTTCGGGACCAGTGGTGAGAGTGGTGATGCCTGGAGGGTGGAGAGAATGTGGGGTAGAAAGGGAGAACTGATTACAAGAATCTAGGTATAGCCTCCTTCCTTGGGGAGGGACAGCAGAGAAGAAGGTGAGGGAGACATCAAACAGTGTAATATATGACAAAATAATAATAATTTATGAATGATGAAAGGTTCATGAGGTAAGGGGGAGTGGGGAAAGAAGGAGAAATGAGCAGCAGATATTAAGGGCTCAAGTAGAAGGCAAATGTTTTGAGAATGATGATGGCAACAAATGTACATATGTTCTTGACACAATGGATGCATGCATGGATTGTGATAAGAATTGTACGAATCCCCAATAAAATGATTTTTAAAAAGAGGAAGATCTTGAGGCACTTGCTGATCAAGATCAAGGATTGCAACTTTCAGTATGATTTACAACCCAATGTAAGAAAGACCAAAACCTCACAACTGAACCAGTAGATAACATCATGATAAGAGAGAAAAGGTTGAAGTTGTGAAGGATTTTGTTTTACTTGGATCCACAATCAATGTTCATGGAAGCAGCAGTCAAGAGATCAAAAGACGTATCACATCAGCTATTGATGCTGCACAAGACCTCTATTGAAGAGCAAGCATGTTTCTTTGAGATCTCAGGTGCAGCTGACCCAGGCCATGGTATTCTCCATCGCATCCTATGCATGTGAAAGTTGGACATTGAATATGGAAGATCATAGAAGAATCGGTGAATTTACACTGTGGTGCTGGAGAAGAATACTGAAAGAATCAAGGACTGCTGAAAGGGCATATGTTTTGGAAGAAGGAAGCCAGAGTGCTCCTTAGAGGCAAGAATGACAAGACTCTTACATACTTTGGACATATTCTCAGGAGAGACCAGTCCCTGGAGAAGGACATCATGTTGGTAAAGTGCAGGGGTGGCAACAAAGAGGAAGCCCTTAATGAGATGGATGGACCCAGTGGCTGCATCAATGGGCTCAGGCATAGGAACAATTGGGAGGATGGAAAAGGGCTATGGAGTAGTTCACTCTGTTGTGCAAAGGGTACTTGGGGGTAGGAGCCAACTCGATGGCACCTAATGACAACAACATGAGTGTGTGCATAGCCCCTGTTTCTGTGGGCTATGACTGAAGGACCCCTGCTGGTACAGTAGTTAAGCACTTGGTTTCTAAGTGAAAGGCCGGCTGTTTGAATCCCCCAGCCACTTTCTGGGAGAAAGAGGTAATAGTGTGCTTCCATCAAGATTCACAGCCTTGGAAAGCCTATGGGAGAGTTGTACTCTGTCTTATAGGGGCAATCTGAGCTGGAAGAGACTGGATCACAATGTGTTTGAACTTTATAGTTTTCATGGGGTTGTGGTGAAGTTGAAAGGAAGCTATATTGAATTAGGTAAATAGAGCTAAGAATGATGCCTGGAATAGATTATAAAGGCAACATATGTCAGACCTTGTCCCTTGTATTTTCTTTTTTACACTGGATAATCTTTGACAAGTTTGCTTAACTATTCTGGGCCATTTCCACATCTGTAAAATGGATGTGCTCACCCAAGAATTTTTGGGAGGAATATAGAGTAAACCATAGGGACTCTAATAGCATTTAAAAAATATATATATTAAAACAGTTGTCATTGAGGCCGTCCCAAGTCATGCCAACAGCTCCTATATGAGATGCCAAACCCCAAAATCAAGTCCATTGACTTTGAGTCATTTTCTATATATTATCAAGGGTCATTTCTGACTCATAAAGACCCCATAGAACTGAGTGAACCGGTTTCCAGGACTGTAACTGTTTATGGGAGGAGAAAGTCTCAGCTTTCTCCCTCAGAGTGGCTGGAAGTTTCAAAGATTGGACCCTTTGATTAGCAGCCTGAGGTGTAACCACGATGTCACCAGGACTCCTAGCAACCCTATATAGGGTTTCTAATGTAGTAAATCTTTATGAGAGTGGAAAGCCTCATAATTTTTCTAAGGAGTGGCTGGTGGCTTAGAACCACTGATCTTTCTATTCGAAGTCCAATATTTACCGAATGCCACCACCAGGGATAATAGAGCTTATTTCCAGAGGATAGTCAATGGGTGCAATCTTTCAAAAAGCAAATTATCAGGACTCTCTTCCAAGGCACCTCTGGATGGATTCAGCCCCCCCCCCCCAAGTTTTGGTGAACAGTTGATCACTTAACAATTTGCAACTCCCAGACATTCTGTCTAATGGTGAGTGCAGCTTTTACTATTGCTGTTATTGCTGTTCCTGCCAATGGAAACTACTTGGATGCAGTTTTTTTCATGTGCTGACAGGCATTTACTTACCTATTCAGAGTTATCTGTCCTGCCATTCTCCAATCCCATCCTCTACAGATGACAGAATTTGCCAGTTTTTTATGATTTCTTAAAATTTCTACTCTTTATAATCCAAAGCCATGCTTCTTTTCTTGATAGGACTTTTCACTCTCTTTGCTTTCACCCTTACAAGACATGTTGCTGTAGTCGGGTCTGTAAAACACATCACAACCAGGCAAGAACGCTAGAGACACACAATGCAGATGGTTGAATGGCTCTATGACCGGAGCTCACCCTGGACAGCACCTGAGAATGGCTGGCACGTACTCTGGAGCAGAGATTTGGGTACATTTGTGAATGTTAGAAGCTGGTCAATAGAAGACTTGATGCTCCATCCTTTACCACTTAATTTTGGTGTCAGGCTGTTCATGAAGTGCTTGCATTCAGTCCATCTTTTTATACCCAGAGTCTAACACAGTACCTACCCCATAGTAGGCGACCTCTAAAAGTCAATCCATTTAAATTACTCATCTAGACCTTACCATCTTGGTTATACAGACTTGGATGGAAGCAGTGATAAAGGAAGGGCATTATTCAGTCTGTTTCCAAACTTCAAAGTCTCCTTCAAATATGAACTTTCCTGTAAAGACTTTTTGGAATTCCCCAAAACCAGAATGAAGGTATTTCCCCCTGAACTCCCTTAATTCCTTTCACTGAATAGATTTAAGCATTTTTTTTCTGAATTCTAGACAAAGGAGGACTAAGAAGAAAGGCCTGGGAATTCAGCTAGTGAGAGCCCTATAGATCATAGCAGTCTGATCTGCCATCACTCTTGAGGGTGGTTCAGGGTCAGTTAGTGCTTCTTTCTATTGTGCATGGCATCCTCAGGAGTGTGAGGTCAGGTTGATGGCCGCTAACAACCACCTGACCATCATATTGTTACTATAATTCACTGCCTGCTAGTCAGTTCTGACTCACAGTAACCCCAGAGCAGAGTGTGAACTGCCCCTGTGGGTTTTCTGAGACTGTAACTCTTTATAGGAGCAGAAAGCACTGTCTTTCCCCCACACAGTGGCTGGTGGTTTGGAACGCTGACCTTGCAGTTAGCAGCCCACCACAATGCCACCCAAGGCTCCTCTCATTATTGTAGGACTTTAAAAATCCTCAGTGGCTGGGTTTCTACCGAGCACTTAGGAAGTACTGGAACAGACCTTTTTTTTTTTTTCCATGCATGAATAGATGAGAAACGACTCAATGGGAATGAGAATGTGGTTGACTTGTCTCTTCCTAGGAAATGACCCTGCCTCTCCCTGAAACCTATCTTCCTGATTTCCAATCCCTTAAGATCCTAGTCTGGGTGGAAATGCTTTCTAAATATATTCATCGGAAAAGGCATCTATGCTAGTGTTATCTGGCTAATGGGTCACTCTAGACTGGGGATAATGGCGAGGCAACCAGATGTAAGAGGTCAGGAAATGCATTTGGAGATTGGCCCTGACCCCATAATTCACTCAGCCTTTCCTCAGCTTAAAAGGAGGCCAGATTTAGATGCCCGTTACCTTTAGCGACGGAGTGAAGAACAATAGCTGTAATAGGATAAATTAGGTCCAGCCAAGAGCAAATGCCCATGGTAATGACCTTGGAGAGCTCTCAGCTAAGAGATTGGGGATGCAAATGCACTAAAGAGAAGGCCTCCTCAGTGCTTCATATAAAGCAAGGGCAGCCGCTCCACTCTAAAAATGCCCACCATCCTCATCTCACTGCCTAGGAAGATGAAACTCCTTCTGCAGGGCTCAGGCATTGTGGGAAGAGTCTCCTGTCACTTATAGGGTTGCAGCCCAGTGTGTCTCCGTTCATTGGCACTCTCTGCGCGGCATCTCCCTGCCCACCCACCAACCCCTGCTTTGTACTTACTCTGTCTGAATTGTTCTGACTAACTCAGAAGTGATGATGTTTAGGAAACACCCTACCATATAGCCCCACGGAAATAGCAAAGAAAACTTTTTTGTAATCATTTCATTGGGGGCTCTTACAACTCATCACAATCCATCCATCCATCCATGTGTCAAGCACATTTGTACATCTGTTGCCATCATCATTCTCAAAACATTTTCCTTCTACTTGAGCCCTTGATATCACTTCCTCATTTTCTCCCTCCATACTTCCTCCTCCCCCTCACAACCCTTGATAATTATAAATTATTATTTTCTCATGTCTTACACAGTCCAGTGTCTCCTCTCGCCCACTTTTCGGTTGTCCATCCCCCAAGAAGGGGGTTGTATGTAGATCATTGTGATCAGTTCTCCCTTTCTCCCCCACCTTCCTCTTACACTCCTGGTATCACTACTCTCATTATTGATCCTGAGGGGTTTATCTGTCCTGGATACCCTGTGTTTCCAGCTCTTATCTATACCAGTATACATCCTCTGGTCTAGCCAGATTTGTAAGGTAGAATTGGGATCATGATAGAGGGAGTCAGGGTCGGGAGGGTGCATTTAAGAACTAGAGAAAAGTTGTCTATTTCATTTTTGCTACACTGCAACTTGACTGGCTTGCCTCCTCCCCATTAATCTTCTGTAAGGGGATGTCTAGTTGCCTACACATGGGATTTGGGTCCCCATTCCACACTCACATTCACAATGATATGATTTTATGTTCTTTGATGTCTGATAACGGATCCCTTCGACACCTGTGATCGCACAGGCTGCTGTGCTTATTCCATGTTGTCTTTGTTGCTTCTGCGATAGATGACTGATTGCTTATCGTCAAGCCTTTACGACCCCAGACACTATATCTTTTGATAGCCAGGCACCATCAGCTTTCTTCACCACATTTTCTTATGTACCTACTTTGTCTTCAGGGATTCTATCCAGGAGGTGAGCATCATGGAATGCCAGTTTATTAGAACAAAGTGTTCTTGCATTGAGGGAGTACTTGAGGGGAGGTCCAATGTTCATCTGCTACCTTTATACTAAACCTATAAATAGATACACATAGATATATTTCCCCATCATCGTATATAAATATATTTACATATGCATATGCCTTTATTGGCCGTTGCCTCATAGTTCTTTCCTCTATTTCCTTTTACTTTTCTCTTGCCCCACTGTCATGTTCAGCCTTCATTTGGGTTTCAGTAATTCCTCTCGGTTACATTGCCCTTGATCAAGCTTTTCCAGTCCTCCTATACCTTCCTCGCCATTGATTTTGGATCACTTATTGTTCCCTTGTCCCTGGGTTTGTTAACACCCACTTCCTTTCCTCCCCTCCCCCTCTCCCATGTCCCTCCAGGAACCATCAGTCCTGTTGTTTTCTCCTCTACATTATTTATCCTGCCTATCTTATCTAGGTAGAACTGCAGAGATAATATATACACAAAAAAAGACAGAGCAAACAAAGCAACAAATAAAAACAAAACAACAAAAACCATCGACACAAAAAAGAAAAGCCTGTAAATAGTTCAAGGTCCATTTGCTGACCTTTAGGAGTGCTTTCTGGTCAAGTCTGATGGAGTGCCACACCCTGGTCCCAAGGTCTATTTTTGGTATTCCCTAGGGACATCGTTGCTCTGTTCCCCTTGTTGTTCTGCTCCATGCCCTTAGTGTTTAGCCTTGGTGTGGTGGGGTCAGATGTGTCACAATTCCTGCACTGTGTCTCCAGTGTTGTCCCTTTTAGCTCATAGCAAAGAAAACTTTATTCCCAAGTAAGATGAGGCGGGGGGGAATGGAAGAAAATCTCTTATGCCAACATCCACAGGTATAGAGGTGAGGAGTCCAAGGCTTTTGGGGTGGGTTGGGGCACGATTTAACCCACCACAGCAGCACTTGGTGGAGGCACTGGCCTTGAGTGAGTGGGCATGCACTTGTTCCCTGCCCTCGCATCCTCCTTACTATGCTCAGGCCGTGGACCCCAACCCCTCTTGCCAAGTGATCCCTGACATCACACTCAGTCCTCTAATGATGCTTGTGCACCTTCAAGTCCCCGCTCCTTCTCAGAGCCCAGCAATCTGACTATACTGAGAGGAGTGTACAGGGAAGACCTTAGGGAGAATTCCAGACCCCCTGTGTGACTCTGGGATACATTGTGACTCGACACCTGTGGTAGTCACCTAATCTGGTATCAAATTAAGGACTGAGAGTGTAGGGGTGGAGTCTAGACTGTCAATCTGGAGAGAGCCATTGAGATTTCTTTGTGGGCATGGCTCCTGAGAATTCTGGGAAATCTGGTACTTCTTCCTTGGAGGCGGAAGACACCTCTCTCTCTGCTACTCCCTGGGAGACATTGCAGAAGACAAGCCACCTGGACGCAACCAGGCCTCGGAAGCTGAAGAAGCCACAGAGAGACTCCTGCCGGCACTGAGATGCTTACAATGCCACTGGACCCAAAGACTTTCTACTCACTGGTCTGTGGTCATCCTGCATTTGGCTTCATTGTATGTGTTTTGTGAGTCTGAAGAGGACTATATAGATTGATATCAGACATATGGGCTAATATCAGACTTATGGCCTTGGACTAGACTGGGTTGGGATGTTTTCTCAATGTTCAGTTGCTCTTGTATATAAACCTCTTTCTTATACACATATGTGTATTCATGGATTTGTTTCTCTAGTCTACCCAGACTAACACAACATCGTACCCAGCCTCTTTGAGCCTCAGGTCCTCTTCCCTGCTTAGGAATAGAAATCTCTCTTTCATGTGTTTTTTCTAGGCAGTGTGTGCTATAACAGTTAAGTACGGAGCAGAAGGCCTGCTTACAGCAGGGACTAATTAAATGTTGGCTGTTTCTTCCCCTGGTGACCACTCTGGTCCTCAGTCTCCTCATTTAGAACCCAGTATTAGTCACTCACGTTGCAGACAGGTGTGGGTCAAGTGCTGGTTCCATCTCCTACTAAGCTGATGAGCTTAAACAAACTACTTAGCCTTCTTTGCCTCAGTTTCAATGGCAATATCAGGCTCGTGACAGAAGCAACCTCTTGGGGTTGCTGAGATGAGCAAACGAGGTAACAGACATGGAAAGACTGCTCTTGATGCTCTGCACGTTGGAGCCCCGGTGGCACTGGTGGGTATGTGTTAGATTGCCAACCACAAGATTGGCACTTCAAACCCGCCAGCAGTTCCTCTGGAGAAAGATGAGAAGGACTGGTTCTGTAAAGAAGCAAAGCCTTGCAGACACTACATAGGATCACTATGAACCAGAAGTCACTCAGTGGCTGAGGGTTTGGGGTGTTGCTTGTGTTTGGGGTTCACTGTCATTGCCCAGATTAGTATCAAAGGATCCACTGGCATACACAAGGAAGACAGGAACCCTTAGCAGCATGCTGTTTGCCACGCTGCATCCTTAGCAGAAGCGAGGCTGGGCTGCACAATCCTGAAGATGCCTCCCTTCAGGGTTACCTGTGTCGTTCCATCCAGTCCTCTGTCTTCACGTTCTAATCTGCCATTCCACCTCCTCCGCCTCCCAAATGTACGTGGGTGCTCAGAAGGCAATGCATAAGCTAGGTGACCTTTCCTAAGCATGTAGTCTTACTTTCTCCGATTTTAAAACAGCCTCCCACTTCCCAGCTGTCCACAATTTTCAGGGGATCCCAAGGGAACCAGAATGTGCCTGAGAACAGGAAGAACAGCATCCTGGTGTCAGATTGTCCAGAGCAACCATTGATGTTTTCCTTCTGTTCTGGAGCGAGGTGGTGTATAGGGGGGAGGGTGGTGGTGGAAGGAGACGGACTCCAGCCACCTGGTGGCATTCGGGTGGGCAAGCAGCACTTCCCCACCTCCCCTGGTAGTTATTTTAGTCAAATTCTTGGCTTACTGGGGAATGATGAAGCTTTCTGTCTATCACATTTAAGAAGCTATAAAAGGAAGAGAAAGCTTTTAGCTGCAATGTGATCAGAATGTTTGGGTTTATGTTCTCCCCCCTCTCTCTCCCAATCTGATCTAATGGAATTTAGAAAGAAGTTACTGCCTGGCAAAGTAGAGGGCTGAAAGTGTGGGAAAATCCCTCTGGAAAAATCTACAGAGCCCCAGTGCTCCCTGATTCTTCAGAAACCCAGAAAGAGCAGGTTGCTTGCCCAGTAACACACAGTACGCCGATGAGAGAACCAGACTAGAGATTCTTGCTGGGTTAACCCTAATGTAATCAGTGGTACTTTGCATTTATGGGCATGTGCATCAAGTAGAATCTTCAGGAAGTCGGTCACCCAAACTGGGTTCAAGGTCACCAACATCCTAACCAGAAGTCCTGAATGCTAAGACGTTTATAACTCACTGTCATGGAATCCACTCTGGCTCATAGCGACCCCTATAGGACAGGGTAGAACTGGCCCTGTGAACTTCCTAGACAGTAACTTGTTTTTTAAAAAAAACATTTTTTTATTATTTGGGATTTAATACAAATAACATATCATCCCATATCTCAATCACATCAAGTAGAATCGTACAATTTCTACCACAATCGGTTTCCAGCAATTCATTTTCTACATGGACTCCTCAATATCATTTCCCTTTTACCCCTCCCCCTTCTCCCCACCACTGTAACCTTCTCCCCCTAACCCTTTATTCTACTTGTTGTCCCTATCGGATCATCAATCATGGGTTTCATATACCAAAAACCAGAAAAGCACTTAGAACAACTTCCAGAGGGTGCCCACTAATGACATAACACCTCTGATACACGCTCTACTATGAACGAGCAAACATGAACAGAGACTCTATATCTTGATGGGAGTACAAAGTCTCTTCTTTCTCCCAGATGGCAGTTAGTAGTTTTAAACCTCTGACTGTGGTTAGCAGCCCACCGCATAAACACTGCACCCCTAGGGCTCCTTATAAGATGTAACAGAGACAAAATAATAACTTTTAAAATGTCCATAAGAAACAACCAGAGAGAAACATCAGACAGCTGATGGTTTGGGATTTTAAATGCATTGTGTGGACTGGTATCGCTCTAAAAAGAAGGGAAGCAGACTCTGTCTGGTCCCTTGGGAGGATGATAATGCCCAGCACTGGCATGGTGCTTACTCTGTGCCCGGCACTGCTTGAATTACTCAGTAAAGCACACCTCGGGGGCAACCAGCACACCACAGGGGTGGCAGAGGCTTCAGTCCCTAGGATGCTGAAAAGGTTTCAGTGACGTCTTTCTAGACTAAGATGAGCGCGGAGGAAAGGACTGGTGTTCTGATTCCAAAAACCAGTCAGTAAAAACCTTATGGATCACAACCATTCAATTTCCTTCTTGACGACGGGATGGCAGAGAGTCAGAGGGCTTGTTCCATCATGTATGTCATCACCACGAATTGGACAGCAAGGAGACAGCCGTGAACAGCAGCAGTGGCATATATGGACTACGGGAATCCACACAGCAAAGCTAGGAGGTACACACTAGTACCCTCCGAGGCATGAAAGTGCATCGTGAGCTGCAGCCGTTTCATGGCGACTGCTTGGATTCACGTGAGGGTCAAAGCCAGTGCAGTATATAGAGACAGAGATTCATCTCAAGGAAATGACTCACACGATCTTGAGGAAATGCTTCACACAATTGTAAGACTTAGTGAGTCCCAAATCTAGGGGTTCATCAGGAAACCGAAGACTTCGGAGATGCAAAAATCTCCAGGACAGGCTGTGGGCTGAACGTTTCAGGAATCGCAGGAACCATAGATGAACTAGAAGAATATAGGATGGAAAGAGAAAGAGCAACTATTTATATCCGGAGGCTGCCCCCACACCTAGGAAACTCCCCATTCAGCTAATTGGCTGCTCACTTCAGATCACAGAATAAAAGGTGATTACAGAGTAGTTGCCCCTGAGGATCATGACATACAGCATGAACGACCACAGCAGCTAACACTTAATGCGCTGAGATCTTGGGTGGTGCAAACGGTGAACTGCCTTGGCTGCTGACCCAAAGATGGGAGGTTTGAGTCCACCCTAGATGCGCTTCAGAAGAAAGATGCACTTCATCTACTTGGGAAGAATCAGCCACTCCAAGTAGCACAGTTCCACTGTAGTACCTGTGGGTCACCATGAGTCAACATTGATGCAATGGCAATTCTTGGGAACCTTCCTATACCCTATCCCCAGTTTACAGATAAGGAAACTGAGACCTCAGAGTTTAAGTCATTTGCCCAAGAACAATGGACAATGTGAAGGAGAACTGAGATTTGAACCATCCTGTGTGACTGGTCCTATCTGGACATCTGAGACTCTGGGTAGGGCACAGACCATGGGGGTGAAATATCACACAGTCCCTGACTCTGGTGGCTCATGACTATTGGGGAAGCAGGTGCTGAAAATTCCAAGTGTTCTATAAGAGCACAGGGCAGGGAGGAGGAGAAAGCCAGGTATAAACAGAGAATCACCAGGCAGGTGGCCCGGAGGCATGTCGTCTGAGCTGTTCTGAGGGCATCCTGGCCCTGTTGTGTGGCTTCCCTGTTGGCTTTCAGCTGAGCCTTCATTTCAGAGCACAGCCAGCCAGTTAGCGAGGAAGTCCAGACTGCAAACCCCGCCAGTGGCCAAACACCTGAGAAGCAGCAGCTCTCTGTCCAGAGCACTTGTCAGCAGGCAGGCAGGCTCCACAGTGAGCCTGGAGAGTGGTCGTTGGGTCCCAGGGTCCTAGCCAAAATGGATTGGCACAGAGAAGGAGTGGGGGTGAGGGAGGGGGGAGGGGGAAATAAATCATTCACCATTGCAGTTAAATCAACTCCAATGTATGGTGACTCCAGGGGTGTGACAGTACAGCTGTGTTCGCACAGGTCTAATCATTTGATTTTTTCTAAGGAGATTGCCAGGTCTTCGGCCACGTGAGCAGCCGAGGCGCCGCATTAACCATTTGCACCTCCCAGGGCCAGGGAGTGAGTATGGGAAGGCAATTCTCCAGGCAAGACAACTTAGTACCGTCACGTGGCTCTGTGAAACAGAACATGTGATTCCCACCCGCCTGGGACTGCGGTGAGGGCCACACGAAATGGCAGATGAAGAGCGTTTTGTTCAGTGTCTGGCACACGTTCAAAAGCCAAAATACGTGTCATTTGATTCATTTGGCGACACTTTGCTAAGAAATTACAGTAATGGGTTGAGTGGTACTCTCCAATCCATGTATATCTTTCCCAGAGCCTACAGATACTGCCTTATTTGGAAATAGAATCTTTGAAAACATAATTAGCTAAAAATGAGATCATACGGGATTAGGGTGGGCCATGATCCAATGAAAGAGCCGAGGGCACAGTGCACTGCTAACAGAAGGCTGTGGTTTCAATCCTCCAGCCAATCCACGGGAGAAAGATGAAGCAGTCTGCTTCTGTAAAGGTTTACAGCCTTGCAAACTTGATAAAGAATTTCTACTCAGCTTTTATGTTGCTGAGAAGCTGATAGATCACAGCAGAGCTTTCGGAGTAAGTCAGACTTAGGGCATGGGGGTACTTCTAAAAAATTAGCTATGGAAATCCTTATAAATAGCAGTGGATTATTGCCTGATATACTTCCAGAAGACGAGTCCCTTAGGTTGGAAGGCACTCAAAATATGACGGGGGAAGAACTGCCTCCCTCTAAATAAAGTTGATTTTACTGGTGTGGATGGAGCAGAGGTTTAGGGCTTCTTGATTTTGCTAACTTGGAACAGCACAAAATGACAATAGCTGCAAGCATCACTTGGAACAAATAATTCTGTCTTGAAGGAAATTTTGTCAGAGTGCTCCTAATAGAGACTTTATCTCAGCCATTTGGGATTATTCTCTGGGCCCTCAATCCCTGAAGAAGGACACCATGCTTAGCAAAGTTGAGGGTCCAGGCCGATGAACAAGGTCCTCTGTCTGAAGACTTGACACAGTTGCTTCCACCAAGGGTTCAAACAGGAAGGAGTGTCAGGACGGTGTAGGTCCTGGCAGTGGTTTGGTCTAGTGCACAGAAGGTCACCATGAGTAAGGATAAACTCCATGGCCATGGGTCTGATTTGTGGTTCCATAATCCAATGCCTGGTATCTTTAAAAGGAAGCCGAGAGAGATGCACAGCGGGGTGATCATGCTATCATTCAGGTAGAGATTAGAGGGTTGTATCGTGAAGTCAGGAATGCCAAGGACGGACAGTGTTTTAATCCATTATGCGTGGGGTCAGCATGGGTTGGGTCAACTCAACAGTAGGCTACACTAACAATCACACAGGAGTGCTGTGTCTGAGGGTCATCGAGAGCTGGTTAGCTGTGCTTCTTGTGTGGCCATGACAGAGGGTCTCATTGTTCTTGGTACTAGCACAGGGTTATGTCCCGAAATCATGGAGATCATAATAAACCTATTTTCCACAATTCTCGTTTTAAAAGACAAAAATAGAGTATGCAGTGTGTGTGGTTCTGCATGTGCATTATCAAGTGCATTTCTGACAAAGGGAGCATTCATTTTGATGAGGTGTTGAGAGGAGATGACACCTCAGTTGCAATTTTATACACTCTGATGATTTGGAGGAACTTCCCACAAGCTATTTTGGGGCTCTGCATATTGAAGATCTCGTTTTTATCCCAGGACCTCTGTTCTTTGGGTAGAGGGCAGATTCACACCATCATATGTCCCCAACCCTGTCTTTGAGTCACAGAACCAAGTTAATGAACACAACATTGTTCCCCTGAGTCCTGCCAGCCCCAGGGTGGCCCTAGGGTGAGCTACACGTACAGACGTGACGGTGACCACATGAATTAAAAATCAGTTGATTCCAACTCATGGAGAGCCTATGTCAGTGTGGAACTAGGCTCCATAGGATTGTCAATGGTTGATTCATTGCGAAGTAGATCACTCAGCCTTTTCCCAGGGTTGCTTCTGGAAAGACTTGAACCTGCAGCCTTTCAGGTAGCAGCTGTGTTAGGAAAGGTTCTCTAGAGAAACAAAACCAGGGCACTTATGATTTTATATATGTAAATATGGATAGGTTATGAATCTATATAAATAAATATGGATATATATATATGGATAGGTTTATACAGCAAGAAGGAATATAACAGCTAATTAGTCCACACAGCAGTAGAGAGAACTCAGTTCAACTCACTTTCATGGAATAAGTTTGTTTTGTTAGGTTTCTCCCGTGGAAATACCTCTGTCCTTGGCTTCCCACAAGAAAGAATTCACCCCGAAGTCTGGTTTGTGAACCAAGTGAGTGTTTATAAAGGATTGAGGCAGTTTCAGGTTTGACACAGGCTCCCTCAGGGCACTGCACACCCGCACATCGGAACCAGAGGCCAGAAAAACCCTGCACCACCACCAAAGAGCCAATGGAAAAGAGGGGGGGGGGGGGGAAGGGCCTTGAAGTTTCTGTCTTTTCAGAGTCCTCCGCTGGGAGGTGTGGTCGATGGTACTGGTTGACCCCATTGGCTGAATTAAGCCTATCTGGCCTCAATTGGGGCCCACTCAGGTGCACTGGCCTCCTGGCTCAGGGGCCGGAATTTGCACATGTCCCCTAGTCTTTATTGGTTTCCAACTTCCTGTAAAGGGGTGGGGGGAGGCCTCGGCATATATCAGGACAAGCCCTGGGTTCTGTCTCTAGCTCCCTAACAGTTTCTTCTTCTTTTTAAAATAATGTTATTGGGGCTCTTCCAGCTCTTATAACAATCAATCCATATATCAATTGTATCAATCACATTTGTGCATCTGTTGCCATCATCATTTTCAAAACATTTTCTTTCTACTTGAACCCTTGCTATCAGCTTCTATTTTTGCCCCCCTCTCTCCCACATTCCCACTCTTGGGAACCCTTGATAAATTATAAATTATTGTTATTATTTTCATATCTTACACCATCCACTGTTACCCTTCATCCATGTTTCTGTTGTTTGCCTCCCCCCCCCCTTGGAGGATTTGGGGGAGTTTTACATTGATCTTTTTGTTTGGTTCCCCCTTTATTCCCCTTCTTTCCCCACCTTCCCCCTACCCTCTTGGTATCTGGTATCATTACTCACATTACTATTCCTGGGGACTTTATCTGTCCTGGATTCCATGTGTTGAGAGCTCTATCTATACCAATGTATATGCTCCAGTCTAGCTGGAATTGTAAGGTAGAATTGGGGTCATGATATTGGGGGAGAAGAAGCAATAAAGAACTAGAGGACTGTTGTGTGTTTCATCAGTGCAATACTGCACCCTGGCTGACTCTTCCCTTCCTTGTGACCTTTTTGTTAGGGGACGTCCAATTATCTACAGATGAACCTTGGGTCTACACTCCAACCCTCCTTGTTTGCATCAATATGACTGTTTGTTTTGGGTCTTTTGATGCCTGATACCTGCTCCCATTGACGCCTTGTGATCACACAGGCTGGTGGGCTTCTTCCATGTGAGCTTTGTTCCTTCCTTGCTAGATGGCCACTTGTTCAACTTTAAACCTTTAAGACCCCAGATGCTATATCTTCTAATAGCTGGGTACCATCAGCTTTCTTCACCACATTTGCTTTTGCATCCATTTTGTCTTCAGAAATCATGCCGGGAAGGTGGGCATCACAAAATGCCAGATTACTAGAACAAAGTGTTCTTGCATTGAGGGAGGGCTTGAGTAGAGGTCATAGAACAGTCAATTTACTGAAAGTCCTTCAACTCCCTCTGGCTGCTGGTCCAAGGTCATGAAAGCACACAGCAAAGTCTTCCCGCAGGCAAGACAGATGGATCAGTAACAGTCAGTAGCATGGGAGCTTATTGAATCTGGCCCTGGTAGGATCTCAAACTCAAGCAATTCAAGGCAGCAGGATCCACCAGCCTCAAGATGCACATGCCAGCAATGTGGCCTCGAAGAAGCCTTAATCTCTAGTGACATGATCCACAGGTAGTACAGCACATGGTTGAGACAAAGAATTAGCTCAAGCAGCAGCATGCTGGTCCAATCACCGGGGAGAAAAAGAGAAGAGGGAGGGTCTTGAAGATCCATTTACCTGTTGCCTTCCAATCAAGCTGCGACCTGATTAAACTCTGGCCACAAGTTCCTATTGGCTTAGTTGCCACAATAAACCTAACTATCACAGCAGTCAAATGCATTCACTATTACCCCACGTGGAGCTCCAACCAGACAAATAATCCAAAGTCAATCCTGTGATTCAAGTAGATGCCCACTCATGGCGACCCTCATGTTTCAGAGAAGAACTGCTCCATAGGGACTGTCTTGGCTGTCATCTTAATGGAAGCATACCACTTGGCCTTTATTCCACAGTACCCACTCAGTGAGTTCAAACCCCCAACCATTAGCAATTGCAAATTGTCTGTACTACACAGGGACCTAGCCACACAAATAGATATCATTAATACCACAGTAAATGTGCTCATCTCCATCTGCTCTTTGCTAGTGCCCAAGAAGTCCCAGTCACTCCTGCTCAATACCAAGCATGAGGGCACATGGGTCATAACCAAGTGTGCTTAATAGAGTCTACTTATGTAGACAGACTCAGATATGCCAATGATCTTGAAGCTGGCACAAGAATGGGAATCATTCCATTATCATCTACCTCAGGGCACCACGAATCAGAGACGCCTCAACGGCAACTAAGAACAACAGCTTTTACCAAGAATACCAAAGCATACAGTCATGGGTCTTGGAAGAAGTATAGTCAGAACGCTCCTTAGAGGCAAGGATAGCAAGACTTTGTTTCACCAACTTTGGACATGTCGGGAGAGGCCAGGCCCAGGAGAAGGACATATCATCCTTGGTAAAGAGGAGGGACAGTGAAAAAGAGGCAGACCCTCAACAAGAGCTATTGACACAGTGACTCCAACAACAGGCTCAAGCATAAGACCAATTGTGAGGACGACGCAGGGCCATGCAGTGCTTTGTTCTGTGGTACAACATGTCGCTGTGAGCCAGAGCCAGCTGAATGGAACCTAACAGTGCTCATGTGAACACGTGGCTAGGGCTTCTTCCCCTGGAACCTCTCAAGGGTCTTGTGCAAATGGTGGGGGGAGATCCTGAATCTTCACCTTTGTGTGTTGCCTTCATGGTAAACCCACCTTGGTTGTGAGTATCATGAAGGCCAGACACTTGGACTGGTATCTGTGGGTTCCGGTTTTAGAACGTGGATGGCATCGTGGAGGACTACCAGAGACCGTCTCCACCCTTGCCTACTATGTTCCTACTCATGGAAACTTGCTCCCATCCCTCTGGAAAAAGCAGATCACTCTGAACCTCCCTGAAAACAGCCCACCACTGGAGAGAACAAATCCCCCTGACGGAGGCTGCCTCCAGATTAGAAAGAGTCATTTTCCTTTCTCTGAGAAAGGGTATGCTGAGGATAGGCCTGGTGGTTATGCCCACTCACCCCTCCCCCAGCCTGCTCATTTGGAAGTTAATTAACCAAGTGGCCAACTGGACATTAACGCCTGCAATTAAAGAATCGAGTGAGCTGAAATAGGACTGGTGGAGGGGCCTCTAAGCTAAAAGAATAAATTCAGGCAGCACTGCAGGATCTGAAGAAGCATCTGCTATTGAGGCTCCTGGGGATCTGCATGTGGGCACTTTACGATTTCATTCTTCAAGCTTGGCTCTGAGTCTTGAGTACGGCCTGGCTTCAGAAGAAACAGAAGCAAAAATGTGATGGGGATTCCTTGAGCCAAGAGGAATAGCTGGGTAACAGCTGAAAGTGCCCTCTGTTTAAACTGTTTGGCAAAAGCACATGTTTCCTATTAAGAACGGGGATCTGGACAGGCAGGAAGGAGTGAGGACAGGAGCTGCAGGGGGCGGGCCTGGGTTCGCAGGGAGGCTCGGCACTAGAAGGCATTGGTGCTCTGGATCTGCCCTAGATACTTTTGTGTCTGCAGAGTATCATGCTGTTGCTGTTCAGTTGTATGAAGTCAGTGCTGGGTCATAGCAGCCTCATATGTAATAAACCATTGCCTAGCCGTGTGCTATCCTCACAATCGTGGATATGGTCAAGTTCATTGTTGGAAAAGCTGTGATAGTCCAGCTCTTTGAGGGTCTTCCTCTCTTCCTTATCTTCCACTTTGCCAAGATTGATGACCTTTTCCAAAGATTTGTCCCTTCTAATAACATGTCCAAAGTACCTGTGACAGGTCTTACCAGCTTCACTTTTAGGAAGCATTCTGGCTGTACTTCTTCCAAAATAGAGATCTTGCCTGGTACGTTCAACAGTCTTCACCAATGTCATGATTCAAATGCACCCCTTCTTCTTCGGTTCTTCCTAAATTGTGAAATAAAACTCACGAGGCCTCACGAACTTTGAATCATCCTGCACAACAGAGGCTTGGAAGCATTCATGGAGATGCTGACATATCACACTCTTTGGAAGACAAGTTTTAGAGCTACCCTTGCTTTGCCCTTACGACTCACATACTGGATGTTCGAGTCCCACGAACAAGCTATCTGCCAAGAATAGAGTTAACACAATCCAGTGCCTTCATTTATAGAGACGAGAGTAAACCCCAGAGAGAAAAAGTGGCTTGCTCGAGACTGCACAGATAGTTGGCAGTAGAAACGATGTAAATGGCCAGAGCACCAAAATCCTGATCCAGGGCTCTAATTGCAATCACCCCCCTCCCCCATCTGCTTTGCCAGGAATGTAGCCAGTTCTTTCCACAGACCTGGCCTCCTGTGGTAGTCACCTAATCTGGTTCAATTTAAGGATTAAGAATGTAGGGGTGGGGTCTAGGCTGTCAATCTGGAGAGAGTTAATGAGACTTCTGTGTGGGCATGGCCTTCTCTTGAGAATTCTGGGAAATCTGGTACTTCCTCCTTGGAGGTGGAAGACACCGCTCTCTCTCTGCTGCTCCCTGGGAAACATTGTAGAAGACAAGCCACATGAACGCAACCAGACCTCGGAAGCTGGAGAGAAGCCACAGACAGACCCCTGCCAGCGCTGAGATGCTTACAACACCACTGGACCCGAAGACTTTCTACCCACTGGCTTATGATCGTCCTGCATTTTCTTCAGTGTATGTGTTTATTGAGTCTGAAGAGGACTTTATAGATTGGTATTGGACATATAGGCTAATATCAGACTTATGGCCTTGGACTGGACTGGGTTGGGATGTCTTCTCAGTGTTCAATTCCTCTTATATATAAACCTCTCCCGTATGTACATATGCATGTTTATGAATTTGTTTCTCTAGTCTCTTCAGGCTAGCACACCTCCCATGCAACCTTTGGAAAAGGCTTCTGGTCTTCTGGCTTCCAGAGAACTCAGTTGCTCTCTGCAGCAACCTTCCAGGCCTACCACACTCCATAGGAGACCTATCTGCTCCTTAAGATTTGGCTCCCAGCTGATGCAGAGCCTGGAAATGCACATTTAACTGCTCATATTCCAGATTTCCCAGGTGTTCCTATGTGAATCATTAAGCTCATGGCCAGAGTCCTTGGCCTGTGACATCAGCCAGAAATAGCTGGGACTTGGTAGACCCTAGTAAGCTGGTCCGGGCAAGCTAACAGTGGAAAAGGGGCTTCCTTGGCCCTTTTGAATAGCAGGTCAGTGCTGGCGTCCTCACCCAAGGGCTACCTGATTCTGAGCCTCCTTTGAAAGCATCTACCACTCAGCCCTGCATTAGCCCACGCGCATCCATGCAGGAGCAATGGCCTGTTGCTGCTTTTCTTGCCTCCTGTTCAATGATACCGTGGAGGCTATTAGTCCCTCATACCGACATCATTTTATGATTAAATCCTCTCCCTACTTTAGGCGTCCCTCCAGCATCACCTCCTGCCTTACCCAAGCACCCCATCCTCACGGCCCTGTCCCTCCCCTATTCCATCGTTCTACCTCAGAGATGTGTTCTGTTTTTTGCATAGTAATTCTGGCTCTCTGCAATTTTTGTTTTTCCTTAATTTTTACAGTTTTATTTTCATATAATCCACATAATGTACAATTCAATCATTCAATCCTATTAATCAGAGTGGTGTAATCATTACCACAATCAATTTCAGAACGTTTTCCTCTTTCTTGTGCTCATTGTCTGTAGGAAATTATTAATTGCCATGCCTGTAGGACATTGTTAATATGGTTATTGTTTCTATAGATTTACCTATACTGTATGTCATCTACAGAAAACATACAAAACCTTAAAAAAGCAATAACAATGATAAAATATAACAGAGGAAACTCCAACAAAAAGAAAAATATATTAAAACAAGAATTTTGTCATTCTTGTGCACCCTGCATCCTTCATGCCCAGCTGGCACAGGGGCTGCAGAACAATCTTGGTCCAGTGCCCTGCAGAGGCCCCCGAGGCCTTTCTCACAGAGCTGCTGGAAGGATCCAGTGGGCCTCCATGGGATGTGGCCTTGGAAAGAGCAGTTAGGGAATTGGCTTTCAGACCTTCTGTCACCTCCTCTGTATTAGTCCAGGTTAACTCGAGAAACAAATCCAGAGACACTCATAGGTGTGTAAGAGAGAATTTTATATCAAAGAGTAATTGTAGATTAGAAACACATCCCAGTCCAGTCCAGATCAAGTCCATAAGTCCAATATTAGCCCGTATGTCTGATACCAGTCTATACATTCTTCTTCAGACTCATGCAATGCATGCAATGATGCTGAATGCCAGAAGATCACAGAGGTGTGGGTGGAAAGTCTTGTGGACCCAGTGGCAGTGGAAGCACCTGCAGGGCCCTGGCTGCCATCAGCTTCCATGTGTCTTGCCAACAGGAAGGAGAAACAGAGAGGGAATGTGTGCATCCCGCCTCTAGGGAGGAAGACAGGACGTTCCCAGAATCCTCAGGAGAAGGCCATGCCCACACAGAGGCATCACTGGCTATGAGCTGATTGATGGGTCACCCTTTCATTCAAGTTGACACAGATTATATAACTACCACATCCTCTGACATCCAAGTTCTGGGAGCCTCTTTGGGGAGTGGGAGGCAAACTGGAATTCCTGGCTAGCCTGGACTTTGCTTTGGAGCTGCCTGGACCCCACAAGGATATTTTTACGAATTTCGCAAGATGCCAGAGTTTCCCTTTGATAACATTTCTGGTGTGCTGCGAACCTTCATCATCAAAAGCACTTCCATAGCTTCTATGATAAGTTATCCATGCCCGATAACTCTCCTCTCTCAGCCTTTTGCCACTCAATCTACCCACAGGGCCCTCAGCGATCCCCCAGCCTCTGCCCAGTGCCCACTGCACACACCAACAATAGCATCCAATATATTTCCCTATGGTTACCTGACAGACCAGGATGAAAAGAAACACCTTTTTGATCCTGCCTGGACAAAAGGTGGGTCTGAGGGGAAGATACAGAATGGAGAGATGTTCTGGGCAATCATCAGCCTTGCACATCTAGGTATTCCAAACAGCAGAGTGAACCTGCCTCATATATCTTACACATGGATAAAACACAATATTTTTTTGAAATAGGAAAATATCCTAAGCAAATTTATAGCTTAAAATAAGGAGCCAGTCAGTGCCAATACAATTCACTTTCAACTCCTAATTTGCAAAGTAGTGGATTCTCCTCTACCTTCCAAGCTGTACTAGGCACCTATTAGACTATAGAGTGTAATAAGCGATTCTATTAGAAATGCCCTTTTCCCCTTCTTCCGCATGCCGCACACAGGGAGTGAATTGGATGGAGTTTAAGGGTGTACTGAATAGATTGCCCTGGGAGGGAGGCAAAGGGTCATTAGAGGCACAGTGTTTAAAATTCTTCTGGAAGACAAGAGAAACCAGCCTGCTGAGACTCACATTGACACAAGTACAGCATTTCTTTGCCATTTTCTGATTTGGGAAAGAATGTCCTTGTTTCAATGTTAGAGTTTCACTTTGTGGACTCTTCTAAGAAGACCTATCTTTTCATATATCAATATATAATTTATGCATATCATTTTTCTGAGATGTTCAAGACTCTGTCTTAAATATTAAGATATTTTATATTTTATTTATGTTCAGTGTTCCCTTTCACACCATTAACAACTCAGTCCTATCTATGGGTTCAGATGTAAATCAACAGAGTAGGAGGAGCTATTCTGACAACCTAATAAAACACATCATTTTTTTCTACAAGAAAGACCCAGGAAACCAAATAACACAAATATAGATGATAATACTGGAAACCTGAATCTCACATGAAATGGTGAAGAACCCTGAGCATCAAATGAAATGATAAGTAGAAGAATTAACTGAATGAAAGCAGCAGACAAGGAGACATATGGAGCGGAGGTGCCCCGGCAGTCAGCAGGTGGAAGGTGACCATTTTCAGGTAACGAAAGCAGCAATCCTGAAGGAGGAGCACAGGAAGGCAAACTCACAGAATAGCCAATAAAACAGAGATAAGTAGAGGAATGTGGAGTGAACACAGGTGAGCAGAAGTCAAGCTAGATTGAAGGAAGGCCAGAATAGGAAAGCAGATAAGAAGGCCAGAAAAAGAGGCAACCACAGAGGAGGGAGGGAACCTATAAATAGAGGTAGAACCCCTCACAAGCAGTGGTTTCAGGTTGTTTCGTTTAGGAACCCATGCCAAGTACAGGATGGCAGCTGAAGAAGCTGATTGCTGGCAGCCCCACCCATTGCAATGACTTAGGGTAAGAATGCCATAGTAAGAGATACATATTTATGCCATTTCAAAAAAGAGTGACTCAACAGAATGCTCAAATTATAGAACAATATTGTTGATATCACACACAAGCAACATTTTGCTGAAGATAAGCCAGCAACAATTGTAGCAATACATTAGCAGGGAGCTACCAGAGGTTCAAGTTGAATTCAGAAGAAGACACGGAACTAGGAATATGATGTATGACATCAGGTAGCTTTTGGCTGAAAACAGATAATACTGGAAAGATGTTTACTTGTGTTTTGTTGGCTAGGTCAAGGTATTCTGCTGTGTGGGCCATAACAAACAATAGTTAACTGTGAGAAGAATGGAAATTCCAAAACACTTCATGATGCTTTTGTGGGACCTGTGAATGGATCAAGAGCAAGCTGTGAGAAGTGAACAGGGGCATATTGCATGGTTTGGAATGGAAAAGGTGTGTGTCAGGTTTGCATCCTCTCACCCTCTTTGCTCAATCTGGATGCTGAGAAAATCATCAGAGAAACTGGATAATATGAAGAAGAATGTGAAAAAAGGATTGGGGGAAGCCTTATGAACAACCTGTGATAAGTAGATAACACAAACTTGCTTGCTGAGCATGAGGAGGACTTGGAGAATTTATTGATGAAGACCAAGGATTGTAACTCTCAGTATGGACTCAATGTAAAGAAAAACAAAAGCAATAGGTAACATAATTATCAATTGAAAAGATTGAAGTTTTCCAGGATTTTGTGTTGCTTGGATCCACAATCAATGCTTGTGGGAGCAGTAGTCAAGATATAAAAAGATGCATTGCATTAGGTAAAGCTGCACAAAACCTCTCTGAAGTGTTGGAAAGTAAGGATGCTACTTTGTGGAACAAAGGTACATAGGGCACAAACCCAAGCTCACTGCCATTGAGTTGACGCCGACTCATAGTCAGTCCTACAGGACAGGAAAGAATTGCCTCCTTGTGTTTTCCAGACTGTAACTGTTGATGGGACTAGAAAGCCCTGTCCTTCTCCCTCAGAGTAGCCGGTGGTTTTGAATTGCTGACCTTGGGAATTCCAGTGCAATGCATGACCGTAATGTCAATGGGACTCCTTTTCATGACCCAAACCATGATATTTGCCACTGCCTTATATGCATGTGACAGTTAAGGATTAAATGAGGATGACCAACCAAAATCAATGCATTAAATTATGATGCTGGCGAAGAATATTGAACGCACCATGGAGTGACAAAAGAATGAGTAGGTCTGTCTTGGAAGAAGTGCAGCTAGAATTCTTCTTAGAGGCAAGGATGGAAAGATTTTTGTCTCAGGACCTGTTGATGTGCTATCTGGAAAGACCAGTCGCTGAGAAGGACAATATGCTTGGTAAAGTGGAGGGGCAGCAAAAAAGATGGGCCGTGACAAGATGGACTAACACAGTGGCTGAAACAAGGGACTCAAACATGGACATAACTGCGAAGTTGGCGCAGGTCTGGGCAGCTTTTCATTGTATTATAAATACAGTCTCTATGAGTCGGGACCAACACCAGGTGTGTCAGTCTGGGTAAACTAGGGAAACAAATCCACAGAAACTCATATGTGTAAAAGAGAGTTTTATATAAAGGGTAAGTGTACATTAAGAAAGCATCCCAATCCAGTGCTGTCCAAGTCCTTAAGTCCAACATTAGTCCATATGTCTGACACCGAACTACAGAGTCCTCCTCAGTCTCACAAAACACACACAATGACGCCGACTGCAGGAGGAAAGCTGAATCAGTGAGCGTGTAAGCATCTCAGTGCTGACAGGGGTCTCCACACGGCTGCACCCAGGGCTGCATCAGGGTAGGTCCATGTGACTTCTCCTTGCAGGAAGTGAGCCTTTCCAGCTGAAGCAAGGAAACTGGCTAAGACAGCTGCACCCTGGCCTAACCACCAGAAAGCAAGAGACCCGAGAACTCGAAAGGTGAGGCTCACTGAGCGATTTATCCCTCCACCCTTCATTAATCCAACATATTTAGGTTGGCACAATAAACTTTAACTATCTCAGCCAGGGCACCTTACAACAACAATTGTCTTGTTTACTGTTTACATTATACTTAGTGTGATATAAACCAAATCAAATCAGCTGCTATCAATACCTAGTATGATATAAAACCAAATCAAATCTGCTGCTACCAGGTCCATTCTGACTCATGGCCATCCCGTATGTCAAGGTCGAACTGTGAGGCCTTCTGGAAGTAAATTGTCAGGTCTTTCTTCCAAGACTCTCTGGATGAATTAGAACCTACAGCCTTTTAAATTAATAACCATTGTCCCTACCTAGGGACTCCAAAGCACATTGAATATTGAGTAAAAGATTAGATTGACAAAAGAGAAAAATTTAGTAAGGTTAAAAGGTAAAAAGGAACAGGTAAGGTGTTTAAGAGTCTGGACTAGTTCATTTGGCCAAATGAAGACATGGAGAACGCACAGGCATACATGAATTGAAGAGACGCAGGATTAGGAGGATGGAGAGGGGAAAGCAAGAAGAGTTGTAGATAAAGGGCACAGCATCTAAGAACCCACGGAAAGCAAAGATATAATGCACTCTGTTCTGCTAGAACAGGAATGGGATGTTCTTGACAAACTGCCTCTGATAAAGAATCAAGTTATCTAAACATTATTTCGTGAAAAAGAAGGTTGGGGGTTAGGGAATTTAAGACTCAAAATAACAGATGAAGCCTCTTCTATATAGATTTCAAAATCTGCAAAGAATTAAGATTATGTACCAGTGAGGATTTCAGCTGAGCAGACAGCTGCTAGAGGTATAATTCTGTGAAGACACATCAACTGATCAATTGTGGTAAGAGTTTAATAATCTTTTCATTTTTCAGAAGCTAGCATAAATAATAAATGGAGCAACCCTGTGAATGTAATGGAAGTGGAAAGAGGGCAGGGTAGTCAGTTGGAAGTGGGGAACTTGATTTGGATTCTCTCCACTTTTCACTGTCACCTTCTTGCCATTTTTCTACCCTTCTTTCACTCCGATTGTGTAGTAAGTGCCAAGGATACAAAGATGAAGATTAATAACAGTCTATCTATTTCTGTCCTTAAGGAGTTCTCAGGCTGGCAGACAGAACTGCAATGCAATGTGAAAAACTATCTTATGTAGAACCGAATTATTGCATTATATACCTAGAGGTGGGTGCATATGGTGACACTGTGTAGGGGATAATTGCATTTGAACCCGGCTGCATAGAATGTAGAGTATCTATGCAGTGTAAGCAAGTCCAAGGGCTTACACAAAGAAAAAGGGCAGCTTGGGGACAGGCACAGAGACATGATCAAGTATCCCAGTGTATTCGGGGGGTATTGGACTATATGGTGTCATTGAATTGAGGAAGGAGCAGAAGATAAGGCTGGAAATGTGAACATTATTGAAAAGTTTCTACTTTAATGTCATTTAAGAAATTAAAAACCACACCGGGGGAAAAGGGCCAGGACAATTTGCTAGGACGTTTTCTCCCATTGCCACAATATACCTGCTTACTCTTCAATGACAGCTAGAACTGATCTGTGAGATTGTTCTTGGGAAACCTTACCCTACAACCATGATTTTACCCTTGGAGACAACTTTTTGTTCCCAAAGTCAAAGGACATTTGAAAGGAAAGTGATTTGAGTCTCTCAAGGACAACCAAATTGCCCCTTTGATTTGGTATAAATCAGAGAACAGAATTATTCGGGGGAACGATTGGAGAAGTAGAAATATGGCCGTATGAAATGTATAAAAGTAGGTAGCAAATATGTTGACAATGACAACTTCACATTATGATGTTTTTGTTTAATACATTTTTCCATAAATTTGGAGCAACTCTTCTTGACTTACCCTTGTTTATAGGTAGAAATAACTTCTGTAAAATCTATACTTGTGTTTGTAGTCATTGGGAATGTGGTGGTGGGCAGTGGGGAGAGGTCAGTACAATCCTTCATTTGCTGGTCACTGACATAGATGCTAGGAGCCCTTGTGGCTTAGTGGTTATGCATTGGACTGTGATCCATAAAGTCCTAAGTTCAAAACCACCAGCTACTCTGTGGGAGAAAGGCAAGGCTTTCTACTCCTGGAAACAGTTACAATCTTGGGAACCCACAGCCCTTCTCTATCCTACAGGGTTGCTATGAGTAGACGGGTGTCAACTTGATGACAATGAGTTGAGCTGAGTTGAGACATGGGTGCTAATACCTCCTGAGTGAGCACAGCTTACTGTGCTGGCTTCTGCACCATTCACCTTTTTTCCCATAGAATCTTTCAATACTGCAACTCGAGGCTTGAATTTGCTCTTGAGTTTTGCAGTTTTAGATACATTTTTAATTTTTGCTTTTCTAACTCCAGGTATTTCCTTATAATGTTCAGTTTTGTTCTCTTGAACTGCTATTTGAAATTCTCTGTTCAGCTCTTTGACTTCAACATTTCTTCCATGTGTAGCAGATACCTTATGATCAAGAGCAAGTTTCATAGTCTCTTCTGATATCCACTTTGATCTTTTCTCTTTTTTCTATTTTTAATGACTGTTTGCTTTATTCATGGATGAAGAAATGTTCTACAATAGTCATCAGGTCTTGGGTCATTAGTGTCTCATGCATCACATAGGTTTGATGTTGTTGTCATTTGGGTGGGATGGACTCGTCATATTTTGGTGCACATGGACTAGTTTTTATTTTCTTCAGCTTCAACTTCAGTCGATGGTCTGTTCCACAGTCACCCACTAGCCTAGTTTTAGCTGCTGATATTGGGCTTCTCCATCGTCTCTTCCCACAGTTGTAATCAATTTGGCTTCCGTGTATTTCATCTGGAGAAGTCCATGAGTATTTGCTATGAAAAAGTCATTGGTCTTGCCAAATTCTATCATACAATCTCCAGCTTTGTTTCTATCTCCACAACCATATTTCCAACTACTATTCCTTCCTCTCTGTTCCCAACTTTTGCATTCAAATTGCTAATAAATATTAAGCATCTTGATTGCATGTTTGATCAATTTCCAACGGAAGATGTGGGTAGAATACTTCAATTTCTTCCTCACTAGCTTTTGTGGTTGGCGCATAAATTCAAATAAGTGCGGTGTTGATTGGATCTCCTTACATTTGCATTGACATTATTCTATCACAGACAGCACTGTCCTTCAAGATCGTTCTTCAAATGCTCTTTGTGACGATGAATGCAAAGCTATTCCTCTTGAAATCTGTCATTCCCAGTATAATAAACCATATTATTTTCTGGTTCAAAATGACCAATGTCAGTCCATTTCAGCTCACTAGCACCTCGGATATTGATCTTTATGCATTCCATTTCATTTTTAATGACTTCCAATTGTCTTAGATTCATATCTTTCAAGTCCCAACCATTAATAGACGTTTCCAGCTGTCTCTTCTCATTTTGAGTCGTGCCCCATTAGCAACTGAGGGCCCCATGGCTTTACTCTTGCAGGATCTACTCCGTCTGGGTCATTATGGTCAACTCGACTTTGAGAAGGAAGCTCTTCCTCAGTCATATTTCAAGTGCCTTCTGGCCTCAGGGGTTGATCTTCTTGTACTATTTCTGACAAAGTTCTGCTTCTGTTCATTAGGTTTCCAGTAACTGATTTTCTTTTATATTATCCATAGGCTTTTCTATTCCTCAAATTATACAACCTATTACTTCTTATTTGTAGTCTGCTTGTAGTCTGGAAGCTCTGCTGAAACCTGTTTCCTTTGTGTGACTGAGGTAGTTAGTTTATTCTGCCAACCTGGCCGATAAACACATGTGGGGTTAATAGAAGGGCGGAGGGATAAATCACTCAATGAGCCTTGCGTTTCTAGTTCTGGGGTTTATTGCTTTCTGATGGTCGCACCAGGGTGTAGCTGCCTTAGCAAGTTCCCTTCTTCAGCTAGCAAGGCCCACTTCCTGCAAGACAACCCTGAGGAGAAGCCACATGGACCTACCCCGATGCAGCCTTTGGCCTGGAGCAGCCATGTGGAGACTTCTGCCAGAGCTGAGATGCTTACATATTCACTGATTCGGCGTTCCTCCTGAAGTGGGTATCATTGTGTGTGTTTTGTGAGATGGAGGAGGACTTTGTGGACTGGTGTTGGACATATGAGTTAATGTTGGACTTGTGGGCTTGGGCAGCACTGGGTTGGGATATTTTCTTGCTGTGCGCCTACCCTTTATATAAAACTCTCTGTTATACATGAGTTTCTGTGGATTTGTTTCACTAAAGTACCCAGACTAATACAGTGACCCTGCTGGTATTACATTTCATAATTAGGAATAAGTCTCAACCAACAGAAATCCAAAGCCTTCTCATTACTTAAGACCATTATTTCTGTTTTGCTTTCAGTATCACAGCAACATGCAAGCCCCTGCAGTGCTCCACACCGACACAAAATAGTTTCATACTCTTGGGAGTATAAAATTTAGGAGGGGAGGGATCGTCAAGACTTGCATTCGCAAAAGCAGTTCAATGTAGGGCATAGAGGGAGATGAGGACACAATATAAAGAGTAAACAAGACACTTGTTTTGTGAAACTTAGAATCTAGTCCACAGGGAGTGGTGAACACACGCATTCACAAAAACTGCTCAGTGTTCTAAGAGCCTAGCCTTGGCAAGAAGACAGGAGAATATCTTAGAGAACAATATCAAGGTAAGGCAATTATAGTTACATTTTGCTAGCTGTTAGAAAAGAAGAGGTCCGGCACATCGTGAGTCCTGTGCGCATGCTTTACAACTGAAGTAACAACTGTACCTTTGGGGAAGAATGAATTTGAGTAAAGAATTTCAGACTCACAATAACAAAGTTATGTTTTCTCCAAAAATATCAGTAATAAAGCTATTTTAAGAGCTCCACACTGATCTTGTTATTACAAAAACCATGTACTTGATTGATTAAATGGTTTAGCAATGGATCTCTATGAAGCTTTGTTCACTTTTCAATTCACAGATATTGTCTATCATTCTTGGTCATGATCTTGTGGTTTTGCATGCAGCATATATCCAAATAAACTAAAAGCCTGAAAACCACAGGAGTTAAAAAAAATATCCTAAACATTGTGATGTTTCACAACAGTTTACTTATTTCCAACTGAGCTGTGAGCAACAGGGGTCTATGTAAGACATATTGTGCATCTAATCAATTAATTGGTGGCTTTATGGCCATTTTATCTCCTGAAGATGTTATTGTACTAGAAAATTTAGTTCAGTGTGATAAAACCCTGGTTTCAATTTTCATACTATTTTACAGTGGAGTTTATTATCTGGATGGAATTGCTAATATACAAGTCCATTTTTCTGAATTATTGCTTTTAAACAAGTTACATCTTTACATTTCATACTTAGAAATAAGTCTCAACCAACAGACACCCAAGGCATTCTCATTATTTAAGACCATTGTTTCTGTTTTGGGTTAGACTCGCATATGAGCCCCATTCTTCTCCTTGGCACTAATCCCACCGCTCATTCTTTCCCCAGAGGTCCCTCTCCCCACACCTGGTTGAAAAGATGGACAGAATATTTGCTCTCCTCCTGGATGATTCCAACGATTAAGAATTTTACTGTTAATTATGATGGAAACAAGCGAAATTACAGGTGGAGGGAAGAAGTTCAAGGTGTCATTCATTACAGAAAAAAAAAGAAAGAAGCCCCAGGATTTGCCAAGTATCATCACCATGATTTTCCTCTCTAGTTCACAACTTCCTTGCCCATAAAGTTCTCAGAATCCACCCTGAATTTCTGACCTTTGCTTCTTAAGGACACATTTAATTTAGTTAAGCATTTCTCTGTTCAGCAGATGGATCTGAATGTGCAACCAAGGTGAATCTATAATTATAAGCCAGTGCATGTTGGAGTGTGTGTTGGTCTTGTTGAGCTGATTGGAATGTCTGTGGACCCGACTCGGAGAAACTGATGTGCAACATTGAGCATACAAACTACTTTAGACACACGTGATCCCACTCACTGCCTATCTTGTTTCTCACCGTGCTGCTGTGACCGAAATGCCCCACAGGCGAGGTATTAATGAGCATACATCTATATCCTCACAGTTTAGTCCGCTAGAAGTCTAAATTCATGCCACCGGCTGTAGGTTAAGGCTCGCTCTCTGTTGGCTTTGGGGAAAGTGATTGTCTCAGCTTCCCTAGCTTCTTGGTTTTATGGAGATATTCATGTGGCATCTGTCCTTCCTCCTTCCTTCTCTCTTTGTCTAGTGCGCTCTTTTATATCTTAAAAGTAATGGGTTAAAGGCACATCCTTATTTCCGAATGGGTTTATAGGCACGGGTTACTGTATAGTCAATTCCTACTCCAGTGATTCTCTAGAACACAATAGATTTCCCCCATCAGGTTTCTGAGATAGATTCCTCCTTCAGAGGAGCTGACAGGTTCAAGCCATTTATTGATCTTTCAGTTAGCAGTCAAGTACTTAACCACAGCACCGCCAGGGCTTCTTATCCATAGACATAGGAGTCGGGATCCCACGTTTTGCAGACAGTCGATCCATAACACCTCCCTGGTGTAGAGTGTCTAATTCACTGGATTCATTCCATAAGCAGAACAAGATGTTCCAATACTTCTTCACAATTTTTATCTCCCAATTTGAGTAAATGAAGAAAGATTGTGTTTTCTTTGCTTGCCAATGAGAAGAACTGGCAGATCTAACTTTGGGGTGAATACATTGAGCGTCATGGCTGACTTGCTCAACTGTATTGGTTTCAAACTGTTACAGCATGGAAGCCAACAGCTCCATGGAAGAAGGGTACATTTTTCCAGAACTTCTTGAGTATGAGTTCATTGAAGTCTGTTCAGGAGTGCAATCTTGGCAAGTCCACTATTGCAGCAGCAGCATGCTTATAATAACTTGCTTCCAGACAGACAGCTTTAACTTGTGATAAAATTGTTATTAGATATTCTTTCTGCTCACTTTGTGCATTTCTAAATTTATTCAAATTGTGGTGGGAAGTTGATCTTTATTGAACTCTTTCAACCTTTGTACTTTTTGCAAAGTCAGATGATCTAATATGATACAGAACTTATTTTACAAAATCATTAATAACACATGCAAGTAAAATTTTGCTGAAGATAATTTTTTTAAAGTTGCAATAGTACATCAACAAGGAACTAACATATATTCAATCCAAGTTCAGTAAAGATCTTATAATAAAGGACATCATCAGATATCCGATGGATCTTGGCTGAAAGAAAATTCCAGAAAGATTTTTACCTATGTTTTATTGACTATGTGAAGTTTTTATCATGTGTGGATATCATTGAGAAGAGTGGGAATTCCAGAAAACTTAATTTTGCTCATGTGGAATCTGTACACAGAAGAGGCAACAATTGAAACAGAACAAGTAGAAATTGAATGGCTTAAAATCAGGAAAAACATGGGAATTGGGGTTGTATCCTTTCACCATTATTATTTAATCTTTATGCTGGGCAAATGATCAAAGAAACTAGATTATATGAAGAACACATGACACCAGGATTAGAGGAAATCTCATTAACGTACTATGATATGCAAATGACATAACCATACTTACTGAAAGTCAAGAGGACCATTGAAGATCAAAATGACAACATTTCAGTGGAGATTACATTTCAACCAAAAGAAAACCCAAAACATCACAACTGGTTCAATAAGTAACACGAAGATACATGAGGACAAGTTTGAAGTGATCGAAGATTTCCTGTTACTTGGAATCACAATCAATGCTCAAGGGAGCAGCAGGCAAGAAATCAAACAATGCATTGCACTGGGCAAATCTGCTGCAAAAAAAATATTTTTAATATGTTAAGAAAAAAAGATATTTCTTTGAGGGCTAAGGCACACTTGAACCAAGATGTGATATTTTCAATCACCTCTTATACTTGCTAGAGCCTGACAATAAATAAGTAGGGCCTAAGCATCATGAATACCTTTGAATTATGGTGTTGCTAAAGAAGAATGAGCGAGTCTGTCTTGGAAGATGTTTCTATACTCAAGAGTGAGGCTTGTAAGACTTTCTCTCGTGTACTTGGGCATGTTATTAGAAAGGACAAATCCCCGGAGAAAGACGTCGTGGTGAGTAAAGCAGAGGATCAGTGAGATGGATTGGTGCAGAGGTAATAGCAATGGTCTCAAAAACAGTAACAATATGGGGATAGCTCAGAACCAGGCAGTGTTCTGTTCTGTTGTACATAGAATCATTATGAGTGGGAACCCACTCTACAGCACCTGACAGTAACAATGCCAGTCCTAGCAAGCTTCCTCAGAGACCTCAACCAGGGAATATTGGAGGTGCACAGGGTTCTGTAGAATTGCTCCCTTCTTATGGTCAATGTTGACCTGCTTCTGAACACAAAACAAAATGAAAAACCAGTGACCGCAAGCCCTTTGGAGTGCAGCTCTAGTTCTCACACATATTAGCTTCTCAGGAGTTGGAATCAACTGGACAACAAGTGGTCTGAGAAGAGTAGTGAAAGAATGACATCGTTAGAGAAGTTATGGGAGGCTTTGCTCTCTAATCCCTTCTCGGAGACTCATGATACATGCTGGCACGGGCAGTCCTGTCTTCCCTAAAGAAATCTGATTAGGGTTTACCAGTCTCCCTTAATCACATAACTGCTTTTTAGATGAGCATCCATTGACCTCATTGGGTGCCTGAAGCTCCTAGATCGTGGGCCCTCATGTTCCGTAGTTATCCGATGCACAATTTTATCAGAGTCTTTCTTACATAGCTCAAGGTTCACTTTAAAGAAGAACTAGAAAATGGTTCTTCCTGGTTCCGTCATGACCGACAAAGCAAAACCAGAACAGACCTGAATTTTCAAACTGTAGGTGAACTGGAACAGAAAGATAACCAGTCAGGGGAGTATGGTGGGTCGATATCTGCTAGACACGTAAGCTCCCTCTTGACAAACAAGGACAGGATGTGCATTGCATAGCAACCCAATCACATGATCCTTGTGTCGAAGCCAATGGTACCCTGCTCAAAGATGCCAGGTGACTGCACCACTTTGAATGTGTGTTGCTCTCTACAGCCCTGGCATCAATCCAATCTCCCAACTCAAGCTATTGACAGACTGACTATGTCGTTTCTGAATCTCTCCAATCCAAGATTTTAATCAGTAAATTTTCTTGTTCTGCTTGTCATGTCAGCATACCTTACTTTACAAATTCCAGTTTGTTCTCGTTTCGCTGCCTGAGCTATCATAGAGCCGGTTTGAACCAATTGGAAGCTCTGACTTAAAAACCCTTTGATCAGAAAAGCAAGTTTGCTTCTAACAAAGCCTCTACTTTCGGCCAGCCTCTAGTCGTAGCTGGCTTATAATTCTAGTGTCTCAAAACACAGTCCAGAAAGACATAATGGCTTTTGTGAAGTTTCCTACCAGGTTGACTCACTGCACCATTTTTTATCTTCAAAATTATCATCCTTTAGTGGGAAGAAGTGGGGTGTGGGGGAAACAGGAAATGCCAATATCTGTGTCTTGAGGGTTTCAGTCTTCTACCCAGACATCTAAGTATTAATACTGGAGACACATTTCAGGCAGCTTAAGGTGGGATCGATTTCACCCACACATCCTGGGAGAAGTGAGTACCGATTTCTATGTCTGATACATGTTGGCAGGCACTTAGTCACTGCAGGAAATCAGCTTCCCACCAGATCAGCATACCCACACCCACACAGCTCAGCAGGCGCCCAGACCACCCCAGGAATCTGTTCCTACTGGACCAGCAGCCAAAGACACCTTGATCCTCCTCCATTATCGCACTTCAAGCCTGACTGCTTTAGCTCTCTGAGAAGGTGTAGCCTGACCTTCTGCAAGCAGAGCCTCAGACCTGCCAGCAAACCCAGCTCTGACATCTTTCGCCTCCCTTGGCTCTTCTGCATCACATTATTCTTCTGGCAAACTCAAGACACTGATTTTAATTTCTCCTCCGTCTCCCCTGCAACATTTTCCCTCCTCTTTCCCCCTCACTGCCTTATTGGATTACACCTCCCACCTAGACTGGGACTGTTTTATCCTCACTCATAAGCCAAAGCCCAGAGAGAAATCCCTAACGCCCTCTCACCTTCTCTCCAGCAGGGTGCCCAGTTTACAGTTATAGGACCCATAACGGACAAGCGCCTTCAGGTAGAAAGAGAAGCATAACTCACTCTACGCAGGTCACTGGAGCTCTGTCCACACATACTGGGCAGAAAGATAAATGGCAGTCTTTAGTGGCACCTGCAGACACTCCCACACTTTTAACTGCGAGGGCAGACTCCGTGCAGTCACTGCCATTGGATGCCTGGCCGGGAAGCGGACACACGACAACGTGGTCTGTTGGAGACAACCTGACGGTCCCTACCAGCTCCCTACTTAGCAGCCACCACCGGTCACATAATGCACTCTTTCCTATACTTGTCAAACCTGTATAAGGTCTGAGCCCTGTGACAACGTTTATGCTTTGATGGAATGACAGCAGGGGCGCATGCATTAGGAGGTGCCATTGTCTGCCTTCACTTGGAAACGTGACATTCCCTGTGTTTGGTTCAGATACAGTTTGAGGAAAAGAGCTTATACGGTCGGCTCAGCGCTTCTTTCTTTCTGTCATGGATCCGTGCAGACTGAGTTGGAATCCGATACATATTTACCATGCCACAAGATTTGAATACGTCCATGAAAATGCTTTGAAACTAAAAGACCATATACATCACAAAGGCAGCATTAATAATGGCTTAAAGGAATACCTTTTAAAGACAATTTATCTCTTAATTGTTAAGCTAATTCCATAACTACATTCGTATTGTTCTTATGGGAAAAGGTGATCAAAAATAAACTAAACACTAAAAAAAAGTAAATCTTGTGATTGCCTTGCTAAACCAATGAGCCAAAATGTATATATCAGTGGTTGGTGGTGGTTCATTTGCCTGAAGGGAGTTATGATTTGCCTTGTCAGTTATGCTGAAGAATCCCAGAACAAGAAATGCAGAAGGCTTCTGGAACAGAGGACAGATGAACTTTCTCCTCTTTGTGGAGACGCATGGAGAAGGCTAGAGTGGTCCAGATGGCTGAGGGGACAGTTTCTGTGGATGTGGAGACGGTGGGGTATGAGTGGCACTTCCAAGACTCTGTTTTCCCAAAAACTCTCAACCAGAGGCAGCACCAGCATTAGAAAAACAAGGAAGTTTTTAATTTCTTTAACAACTAGCCACTGAGAAACCCCAGGTCCCTTAGAGTAAATCTGATTTCTTGCCCCAGATAAGCCATAAGAGTAACCAGCCATGACACAGCAGACATGACAAAAAATACTGTGTTTTCTCCAGGTTTATGTTGAAGTCCTCAGCACAAGCCCCACTGTCATCAATAGAATTTAGCTGTGTTTCATACAAATCAATCACAGAAATTAACAAAAGACCATAATTAAAAAAAAATTGGAAGGAACTTGCCCTTCAATTCTGATGTTGCCATTTCACAAGAAAAGCCCAGAAACCAACAGGGGAAATGATGGATGTGAAATGATCAAGAGTAAAGAAGAGGGAGAGAACTCATTCTACCATCTCTTCCAGAAGGCTTATGGCTAGATCCCTAGAATAAGCAGGGAGACCAGGAAGCAAGATGTTGGATTTAAGGTGCCATAACCAGTCCTTTTCAGCCCTGAACTCAGAAAGAGGCAAGCAGAAACCACTGTGCTTTCAAACTCGACCTTGATTCCTTCCTCCTTGTCTTTGGATGCCATCACAGGCACATCTCATGTCGCATAACTCTAACTCTCCGTTGCTAAATCGTCCTTGCCCTAGTACTCAAAACATAGTCCAGTGGAATATCAAAGCTCCAACCCTCAGACCATCTAAAACCCTTTCCCAGCCACCAGCTCAGATCTGCCTACTCAGAGAAGCTGAGAGGGGAGGGATATGCAAGCTTCTTTTTGCGTTTTCTCCACCTTACATTACTTTTTCCAACCTCACCAGGTATGATTTGAGACCCTTGCAGTTTTGAGGGAGTGGGAAGTATGTGGCTGACAAGTACTGTTTGACTTTGGTGTAAGAACACTCCCATCTTCTTTCTTAGGGTAACTTTCGGGTCTTTGGAAACACCTTAGGTCATGGGGGCTTCTCAGTCACAGTGCCTTTGGAAAATTCTTCCTAAGTTCCAGGGTTCCCAATGGTCCACGTTTCTATTCTCCTCACCTCAGCACTCTCTTTCAGGTGGATTTTATTTACTAATAAATCATTTTATTGGGGGCTCATGACAATCCATACATCAGTGGTAAGAAGCACATTTGTACATATGTTGCCATCATCATTTTCAAGATTAGCATCGGGGGTCTTAAAGTCTTGAATTTAAACAAGCTGCCATCTAGCAGGGAAGCAACAAAGCCCACACAGAACAAGCACACCAGCCTGTGTGATCATGAGGTTTCGACAGGAACAGGTATCAGGCATCAGATGACCCCAAACAAACAGTCATGTCAATGTGAATGAGGTGAGTAGGAGTGGAGATCCAAAGCCCACCTGTAGACTCTTAGATATCCCCCCACAGAAGAGTTACAAGGAAGGGACGATTCAACCAGGGTGCAGTTTAGCACCGACGAAACACACATCATTCCTCTAGTTCCTAAGTGCTCCCTACTCTCCACTATTGTGACCCTAATTCAGATGGTTTTTGTGACCCTTCAGAAATATGGCATCACCCTTGTGCCACAGACTCTAGAGTTGTAGATCTTTTCCATACAACTCTTCATGCTTAGTTGCCCTCAGGGGATGCGTCAACCTACATGCTGATAATCAGACTTTTCAAGCATGGCTTAGTGCCAAGTTCTGCACCCTTCACACCCAAGGGCCGTACAAGTCCTGTCCACTTTGACCGGCAGAATTGTAGATGAAGAAATCCCGGGCCTATGAGGAAAAAAGGAGAGTGGCTCATACGGAAAAAAGGAGAGTGGCTCATACGTCATCGACAGCATTTTCTTTAAAAACGCTTCAGTCCCTTCCAAGTCTCTTACTCTCCCCACCTTCCCAGGAGTGGAAGAGGTGAAGGCAAACAGGTGTCCTCAGACCCAGGAGCTTGACCCTGTAGCGTGCAGAAGTTATAAATGATAGCAAGTAAATAGGAAAGAATTGAATTGCCCTTGACCTTTGGGGCCCCTGAGAAAGTAAGAAGCATTCCGTTACATAATGCTAGGATACATTATGTATGTGTATGTGTGTTACTTTGGATGCTGTGAGCAGTCGAGTTAATTATGATGCACAACGACTCCATGTAGCAGAACAGACTGCCTCACAGGGTCTCCTGGGCTGTAATCTTCCACGAGCAGATCGCCCGATCCTTTCTCCTTCTGAGCCGCTGATGGACCTTCCGATTGGCGACCCAGCGTGTTGCAGCTGAACACTTAACCATTGTACCACCAGGGCTCCTTTGCCTGTCTAAATGCAACATTAGTATCGTGCAGAAATCAGTTTGGGAAAGTCAAGATAAGAAAATTCTGAGTAACTTGGCCCACCTAGGAATCAGCCCAACTTCCTTCTGAGAACAACACTAACTCAGAGCGTCTTAGGCTAAATGATCCAAACACCTACAACGTTTTGCAGAAATCAAACCATAGGCTACAAAGCCGCCGCTGAGCTTGGCAGGTCTTTCTAGCAGAGGGGACTGGATTTGAATCACTCTGTTCCATTTGGAACGAACAAAGCGCAATTACACAACAGTCATTGGGGCGTCTAAATGATTTCAGAGAGTGGAGAACACGGAGACGTAATTACCCCCTTCAGAGAAATTGCCTAAGACTCTGTATCCTGAACATACTCATCAGCTCCACAGTCTAAGATTCCAGTAGTCTTACAGAGACTGTGGGAATTGGAAAAGCCACCTCCTCTGGGAAGAGAGCACTCAAGTGGCTCAACCAACATAAGGTTGGAGGTTCAAGTCTACCCAGAGGTGCCTTGGAAGAAAGTCTGGTGATCTACTTATGAAAAATACAGTCATTGACATGTTTGGGGGCATAGACCTACTCTAACCCACATGGGATCTCTGGAAGAAGGAATCAACTCGACAGCATTTGTTTGGGGCTGTTTGATGGCCAGAGGCAACCCCAGGCCACTCAGACGTCCTTCAGTCAGGTAGCCTAAAAAGTGCACGAACTGTGCACTAGCACATGATGACCCTCAGCTTCTTTTCAATCAGGTTAACAGTTACAGTATGCATATCCTCAGTCTCTTTGAAAGCTATATCTCAAATATTTAGCAGTCAACATTCACTCGTGTTCCACTTTAAAAATTGTATACTGCTATGTGACCTGGGAACTTTCAAGCGGTTGCGATTATACTTTACAATATGGCTTTGTCTAATGCTTTTGAAACAGATAACAAGGATTTTTTTCATGTTTTCCAATCTCCTCACTTTAAATGGGTTAACCGTGGATACCAACCATAAAACCAAAAATCGAACAAGTATACTTACTGCCAGCAAGTCAATTCTGACTCATCATGGGTCCATAGGACAGGGTAGAACTGCCTCTGTGGGTTTCTGAGACTAAGTCTTTACTGGAGTAGAAAAGCGTATCTTTCTCCATAAAGTTATCATCAAATCTTTGGGAGCTCAGAGGGAGACCAAAGGCAGCTGAAAATGAACAGTGAACTCTTGGGACTACCTCGCTAGAAAAGATGAAAAGAGAGCAACATAGCACAGGTGGACACTTTGCAATCCAGACCTGAGGAGGTCAGAGTACACATCTTGAAAGCACTTTGGAATGAGGCTCAGGAAATCTGGGACTTACTGTGGTCCACTTGAGGAAAACTGGATCAGAAAGCACCTCACTGGGCCAACTCTCAAAACCAAGCATGTTAGCCAAATATTTTGCTTTAAAGTCAACGGAAAGTCAAGCATTAAAAATAGTAAGAGCATTTTGCAATCCTAATTAATTCCCTCTGCAGTGCACTGAGGTACAGACAGTACCATCAGCATGCATTTATCTGGCAGAAATCAAGGCGGGGCGGGGGTGGTGTGAATGCCAGGGTTGGAATGCATCCTTCTGTGCACTTCTATTTGGTAAAGGATTCGACTTTGATGGACCTCAGGAGGACCAGCAGATAGCTTCCCCACTCACCTGCATGAGAGTGATCAGACCATGTCAAGTTCAGGAACAGCCTTTAAGAATAGCTTTGACTGGAAGAAAGTTGTGTTTAGCATTCCAAGTTTGTCGCGCCACCTGCATCCTAGGTTTCCAGACTTATTTGGCTCACCTTCCCCCCTTTCAGAAAAAAAATTACTCAGTGCCCACTGGAAATTAAAAACTTGGACTATAGTTGATATTCCAGTATCTGCTTTTACAGCCTTTCCACTATTCCAGCACCCCAGGGGGCAGTATCGCTCACTTTGGTCCACCTGAAAACTGTATCGACAGGCTGCCGGACAAGAAGCCACCTTACAGGAGAAAGTCATTGCCCCCATGCATGCACTCCTTGTCTTTTTTCTCCTCTTTCTACTAAGTTCTGTAGAGAGCCATTTTTTTCTTCAGTTCCCTATTTGAAGTAAAGTCAGAACTCTGCATACTGGAGTCGAGTTTTCTAAGTCACTGAGTGAACTCTGGTCAATCCTATAAATCCTCCTGGGGTCTGGCAATCACTTGTGATATTTGAAAACTCCTTTGATTTTGTCTTTATTACAATGAATGATCAAGTTCAAGTCCACGCCACAGCCCCATTCATTCGACTCAATAGTGTTTAGTGGGTACTCTCTATGAAACACAAAACTTATTTCAGAATAAACTTCTTTAGCATGAGCACATGAGTAGAATTTAAAGTTATTTAGTCACTGCATGGAAAAGAAAACTCGGTTTGCGTTTATACGCAAACACACACACACAAACACACACACACCCAAACACATGCACACCCATGTACACCCACACCCCCCCCCACACACACACATGCACACACACACACCCAAACATACACACACACACACACGCACACACACACCCCCACACACACTCACACTCATACACACCCACACTCACACACACACACACAATCCTAATGAGTCACTGTTGTTGAATTGGTCATGGCATCATCATGAAACAGATGGTTCACCCAAAGGGTGAAGAGACTATAAAGTGTGTGGGTTGGGCTAATCCCTTCTGAGTGGTGTCTTATATTAAAAAGTAGAATAGACAAAGGAAAGATGCTGCAGGTGCATCTATCGGAAGCAAAGTGTTCTGTCGATTTCCCAGAAGGTGTTGGGCTTAGGAACTGCTCCATTTCAGTATGGCATCCTTACCATAACAAAAGAAATCCTAGATTTCCAAAGAGTATTATATGCATAGATACAAGAATTAGAACTTGAACATAACTTTTTGGCAGGACACAATTTAAACCTAATGCAAGAGTGAATACATCTTGCTGGTCCTGCCACACAGAGAGAAAATGCTTCCCATCACCTTTATTCATGGGTATGGCAGGTGTGGCTGGGGGAGAGAAAGCCTTTTATTAGATCGGCAGCTACATACTAAGTGCCAGAAACTGTGTCAGTTTGTCCCAAGAAAGATGACTCATCATGAACTACAGCTGTGAGCTGTGTTTGTGATAAACTCCAGGGATTCTCCAAGACTATTTGGATGTTACACTGGACAAAGAGTCAAGTTCAACAGGGAGCCATCACCCTTGGATCTTTCAAGTGTTTTATGCTGACATCAATCTCCACAATTCTTCCTGGGCTTCAGTATTGATTTTTGTTTGGAAGATGTGCTAGGCAATGCCTTTCTATTAAAATAGCCCTCACTTAACGGATCAGTGAGTCATGGAGGAATTCTGCCAATTATTAAGTACAGCTGTTGCAATTGCACTCCTGTTGCTGAGTAACTGCCCTGCATTTAGTGGCTCAAAGCACACACATTTATTATTTCACAGTTCCATAGGCAACAGGTCCACGTGGGCTCAACCATTCGGTTCACTGTTGATTCACTCAACCAGGTGGGTTCTCTGTATGTGGCCTCACAAGATGAGAGGACATATATTTACATGAGTTCTTAAGTGAAGGCTCTGGGAAAGGATGCAATGCCTAGTTTATTCAGGTCATCGGCAGAATTTGGTTTCTCATCACTGTCACACTCTGCTCTCCATTTCCTTCTGGCTGTCATCTGGTGGAAGAAGCCGTGGTGACATAGCATGCCCCAAGTTGGGCTACTAACCCCAAGGTCAGTAGTTCAAACCCACAAGAGAGAGAGAGCAGCCTTGTAAGGTTACTGTGAATCAGAATGGACTCGATGGCAGTCGGTCTGCTCTGGCCTTCTGGGATCTCAGTTTATAAAGTGTTCCTTCAGTTGCACCTAGTACTGCCATGAGTCGGAGATGAGCTTTGTGGTAGCTAACAGTAAGGACAACACGTGTACAATGACTCTAGCAAATGGCAGCAGGTCCTTGGGAAAGCTTGGGAGATTCATAGAGTAAGGGTCTTTCCTCAAAGGGACCTGGCCTATCCCCCATTGGTGGACTATGGATGGATGGACTAGCGTAGGTTCAATGACTACGAATGAAGCCACAAATCCCCAGTATGGCAAACTGAGTCCGTTTTATTCCCACAAGAACTAAAACTTTCTACTTATATGCCAAGCATCCCTTAGAAGGCTGCACATCTATTTCATTACTAGAGACCAAGGGATCAATGAATCATCCCCAGAGTTTTCCTGCGGGTCAAAACACTCTGATTGCCACTCTGCTCCTGGGGCTTAATTTAGTAATTGCACCTACTTATCTCTGACAGTTAAGCTATTCCACAAGGCCTCCTCCACTTTTGAGTCCCAGTATTCCCACTGACAATTGTCAGCCCAATCAACTTAAGGCAACCCCTCCACCTCCATACAGAGCAACCAACACAGAGTCTTTCAAGGATGCTGATGCTCCATGAATGAATGTATTTTTAATGCCTTAGTGAACAGAAAGATCCCTGGTCTTCCCCGGTGTGTCATTTTTGAAGTGGCTGAGCAGGTTTACATAACAGGTCCATGTTACACTTGTATCCCCCTGAGTCTTTGGACTCCTTTCTCTAGGCCAGGAAAGCTCCCAATTTAACCCTCTCTTACCAAATGGGACTGTTGAATCAGGCTGCCATTAGCCAATGCAGCAAGCCGTCCATGTCACTCCCAGCTGCTTATTTCTCAATTTCAGCACATTAAATTTTAAATTCTAGGTCAATGATTCTCATTGATAAATGTGTTGATGCCATCTTATGTTTTGATCGCTTTGGTCACTTAGAATCCATGCCTATCCTTCTTTCCAGAAAAAAAATCAACAAGGCCATACAAATCTACCAGTTAATAGGTATAATCATCAAGGCCCCAAGTTCTTTGCCATTCATCCCATAAATATGAAAAGTCAATCATTCCTCACCTTGAGGAATAGAATTTGACAGAATGATACTATACATTTTTTTTCAAAGTTGGGTCTTAAGAGACATATGGTTTCTGCATTCACCTTAATTTACCCTCATGTTTATCAATGTGACCAATACCTGGAAAGTTCCAAGGGGCTGCAAAAGAAAATACCTACACTTTATCCTGAATCATGCACAACGGTACAAACGTTTTTAATTGCCGGGAGGCACTGGGTAATGTTTTTTTTTTTCAGAAAAGGGGGTAGTAGGTCAAATAAATTCAGGAAAATATGGTCTACACACTTTGAAAACTAACTACTTGGAGATATCCTACTGTTAAAGAGAAGGTCACAAGGAAAGAGACCTTTATCTTTTACCACAGCAAAACTCTAAGCAGAATTTCCCAGGTGAGTTCTAAACTACTCAGAGAATCAGAGATGCAATGCATTGTAGTTGGGTTAAGCCACGAAGGTTTAGGGTGGTTTGCTAGCCAACAAATGTCACTGGTTGACACAGGCAATTTACAATTGGTTGCCAAACTAGAAGTTGCCATTTCAAATACATTCAGCAGTGATGTGGAAGAAAAGCCTGCTGACATGTTTCCATAAAAGGGAAAATTATGTGTACAGAGGGAAACTTTCCAAAACATTATAGCCAAGAAAATCTCATTGACTCAAGAGCCATAGGTTTTGTTTGGGATTTGTTGTTGTTGCTGCTGCTACCGAGCAATAAATGGCTCACACAATAGGTTAGCTCCTTCTGGAGTGGAATTTGTTCTCCTCTGTCTGAACTAATGTGGCCATCACTGTGGTCTATAGCAATGACAGATGGGGGAAGAAGCACCTGAGGACACTATTGTAAGGACTTTTATGCAGGAGGAAACTGTCCAGCATACAGAACAGAACGGAACATCCAGAGAATATTCTCAGCCACAGATATCCTGTCTAAAGTAACCATCTCGAATCTTAGGGTCTCCCATTTTTGTCCCCAGCAGTGCCTTTGTGTTATCATATAAGACAGAGCTCTTGATTCTACAACCCAATCAGGTCCTACTGGATATAAGAAATTCATTCAAAATGACCACAGGGGTTTACTGATTTAACCTGTGGCCTGATTTGGACATTCCAGTCATGCAATTTGCTCTTTTCTGTATACGCTCTACTGCCACCGGATGCAATCGGCCCACATTACATCTCTGAAATATCTGCTGTTGCCATAGTGACCAAGCATCACAGTCCTTGGATCCCCCCAATGCCTTGGCCTCCACCAACACGCCCTCCCATGCTACCTCCAGCAGTAATATAGATAATTGATGCCAACACATGCCACAGATTACCGGCATCTCCATCCCCTCAGCAAGGAGGTTATCAGAGCCCTCATCAGATATGGGAGCCACCCCGTCCCAGAAGCCTATTTTGAGGAGTTTGGGGAAGTCACTCTATCAGTCAGAGCCCTGGCTAAGAGTTTAAGGCAAGGATTATTTACACATGCATGGGTAGAGATAAGGGACATCAACACAAGAAGCTACAGCAGGAAGCTCTAACCACTCCTAGGAGAGATAAGAAGTGGGAATCATTAGCAGAAATGGCAAGAACTGAAGCTGTAGGGAGGCTGGAATGTTGAACACTGACTTTCAGGAGAGATGAACAGGCTCTGCTAAATGAAGACCTGGTGGGAATCGAGGAAATTAATTCCCCAGCCTCACTCTGCTCCAGCACACTCATCTGCTGCCTGTGGTTAGTTATCTCGAGCATCTTTTCCTGCATTTGTTCATCAACTGAATGATCTCCATGCTTGCCCTTTTCTAAACTTTCTTTTTCTCTTACGTTTTCTTTGTGTATCAGGGGGAGGTTTACAGGACCTTCAACAAGTCACGTGTATTTTTTTTCAGCTCATCGATCGCAATCCCTCAATGTAATAAGACTTCACGGTGGTCACGTTGTCCTTGTCTTTCCTGTTTCCATTACTCAGGTTTGTAAGTTCAAAAGCAGGAGGGGTGGTTCTGTGGTAGAATGCTCCTCTTCCATCTGGGACAGTGAAATTCACAGCCAGAGCCCCTGATGTTCTGACGCTTCCAGTCCTCATGTTGCTGGTGGTTTTTGAATTGCTAAGACGATGAACAGGTTTCAGTGGACTAAGAAGAAAGGCCGGCTCAAAGTCAGCCATCGAAAACCCTTTGGATGGCAAGAGTGTGTTCCATGGTCCACCGCAGGGTGCTGCAGAATGAGGCAGTGTGCGGCTCTATTGTGCTTGAGGATGCCATGAGCTAGGGCCAACTAACTCGATGACAACACAAAAAAATAGAGACAGAAGTGGTTTCCTTGGTTGGAATGTCTCTTCCTTTGGCATCTCAGGAGCATGAGGTTCTATTTCTTCTTAGAAACTGTTTCATTGCTACCGATACTTTCAAGTAAGCAAGATTTCTGTTGAAACTATGAACTCTATTTTTGCAATAGCTTAAATCAGACCTCCATTCTTAATTATACTCATAACCTAGAAACATAGAATGACATGGATCAAAGAGCTTGGCAGGCCAATCTCCTTATTTTGTAAATGTCCAAAACCAAAATCTTGTCATTCAGTTGGAAATCATTTAGTTGTTTGACTCAGTCTCTGGTAGCTTTATTGTAAAGCTTCCTGTCAATGTTCCAAGGCCAAAGAGAAAGTCTGTGAAGATCCTTCCAGGGTCCAGCAAACCTGGGTCCGTTGAACAGATATCACACCTGAGGCCCTGAGAGTGCCTAGATCAGGAGTTCTCAACCTGTGGGTCGTGACCCCTTTGGGGGTTGAATGACCTTTTCACATGGGTCCTCCAATTCATAACAGTAGCAAAATTACAGTGATGAAGTAGCCCCAACAATAATTATGTAGTCGGGGGTCACCACCACATAAGGAACTGTATGAAAGGATCGTGGCATGAGGAAGGTTGAGAACTGCTGGTCTAGATGGTAGAGCTGATGAGTGGAAAGCACGTGGCTCTGAAATCTCAGCACTTGGGTGAGGAAGCCTCTGCGAAAATTAATTCAACCCAAACCAAAGATCAACTGTATTAGAAATCTAGGTATGTCTTTCTGTATGTTTAACATTTAGCCCCAAATAAATTGAGTATCTCAGACCTCGTGCCCTCATCTAATGGCTGTAATTAGATCACTAGCCCCTGGTTAAACCTATAATTTCACTTCTGCCATTCTAAATTATGTATGTGAAAGTTAAATTTGTTTGTATATGAAGAACACATTCCCAACATAAAAATAAATTTAGGAAAGCATTAGCCTTCTTCTGTTCATCTGGGTACATTAGAGAAACAAATCCACAGAAACTCATGTATAAGAGAGTTTTATATAAAGGTTAAGTGCACATCAAGGAAACATCCCAACTCAATGCTACCCAAGCTCACAGGTCCAATATTAGCCCATATGTCCAACACCAAACCACAAAGTCCTCCTCCATCTCACAAAACGTACACTATGATACCAACTGCAGGAGGAAAGCCAAGTAAGTGGCCGTGTAATTATCTCAGCGCAGGCAGGGGTCTCCACACGACTGCTCCAGCGCCCAGGGCTGCATCGGGGTAGGTCCATGAAGCTTCTCCTCAGGGATGTCTTGCAGGAAGTCAGCCTTGCCAGCTGAAACAGAGAACTGGCTAAGGCAGCTGCACCCTGGTGCGACCATCACAAAGCAAGAGACCCAAGAACTAGAAAAGTGAGGCTCACCGAGCCATCTATCCCTCCACCCTTCAATTAACCCCACACGTGTTTATCAGCCAGGTTGGCACAATAAACTAACTACCTCAATACACCCCTTGCCAACTTGGCACCTGTACATAATTCTTTAGCCTCACAATTGCAACTAAGTAACACCTACACCTTAATCCTATAATCCTGTGAATATGTTTCCCCACTTATGAAAGTTTGTAAGCCAACCACTTCATGCCTTTATCCCCCCAATTTTGGGTATCCAATTTACTTCTCTAGGCCAATGTGGTCCTAGTTCAAATGACCAGTGATAATAGTTATATCCACTATGTATTGACCGTCCACTGGGACTTCTTTTATTTTGTTGAAAATTTGCCATTTCAACACATTTGACCTATACACTTCAATAATACCAATTACATCAATCATGGTGTAAACCCATTTCCAATATCATGGCCAAATTTTCTATTACCAGACCCCAAACTCAAAGTATTTTAAACAATGATTTCCCCTTTCCCTTGCCCTCATGCCTCTAGTAACTACTATTAAATTTGGATCAAATTTATCACTTGGATGAACTACTATTAAACTTGCTAACCTTAATTACAAGAAGCTCTAGTGATGTCCAATTTTCACATACATATAAGAAAATTGAAAATAACCTGGTGAAGGTCAGGCGCACCTTAGTCCTTAAAGTAATACTCTTGCTTCACAATGATCTATAGAGATATCTTGTGCAGCAGATTTACCGAATGCAGCTTGTCATTTGGTCTCTTGCTGGCCGCCCCCATGAGTACTGATAATTAATCGAAGCAAGACAAAAGCCTTGACAACTTCAATCTTTTCTTCGTTTCTCGTGATATTAAACGGTATTGGTAACATTGGTTCTTAATTTATCATGATGTGAATTGGTATTGGTAACACTGGTAACATTGAATAAGGAAGACCAAAGAAGAATCAAGGCATCTGACTGGTGTGTTGACAAGAAACATTAAAATACCACGGACCGCTAAAAGGACAAGCGGTCTATCTTGGAAGAAGTAAGGCCAGAGTGCTCCTTAGAGACAAGCATGGCAAATTTTTTTCTGATATATTATCGGGACATGTTGTCAAGAGGGACCAGTCCCTGGAGAAGGACATCAGGCTTGGTAAAGTGGAGGGGCAGTCAAAGAGAGAGAGGTGGAAAGGATGGACTGACACAGTGGCTGTCACAATGGGCTCAGGCAAAGGAATATTGGGAGATGGCTTTTTTGTTCTGTTGTGCCCAGAGTGAAAATGGGTTGAATCTGACTCTATGGAACCTAAAAACATCAGCCGGCGATGTAATGGGTTGCCCGTTGGGTTGCTAACCACAAGGTTGGTGGGTCGCACTCACCAGCAGCTCCACAGGAGATAGACATGAGCTTCTGCTCCTGTAGATATTGACACCCTCAGAAACCCACTGAGTCTTCAGTAAGCAATCAGGGTGGCTCAGCTCAGACAAGGCTGGGGAGGGGCACTAGATATATAACTTTGCTGTGAGTTAGAATTGATTTGATGGCATTAAACATTCTAACTTATAATTGTAGCACAGTGCGGTAGGAAACAATGGATCAAAGAGGACATTGTAAGGCTAGGTAGTCATAAATACATGATTTTTTGTTTGCCCTGTAACATAGTGCACAAGCGGATACACATGTCCAGTAACTTTGTATCCCCCAAATTCAGATAATGCCCACAAGTATGAGGTCTCCCTTGGACGTGGGTCTAAGAGGCCCCCGCACCCCAATGCTGCCCTCACCAGAGTGTGGACTGATACTGTAACAACACCTGGGTCTTATTTGATTCTTGTTTTGGGTCCGCATTTCCTCCCCTAAGAAAGACCAGGTGGTTTTAGAATACAGTGACACCTCTGTGGCCGAACTGAGTTCATTACAAATTCATGCTAAAACACCAAAAATGCTAAACATTTCTTTGCCGTAAGAATACTATAATGCCAAATAATTGGTTCGGGGACTCAAAACTTACTTATAAATTCATTTTTCCTAGGACTTTAAATCACTGTGGAGGCGTTTAGCCTTCTTGCATAGCACTTTCTGAGATATAAAATCACCACCGAGCTGTTTCTGATTTATCCAAATGAACAGTCACTTTTCCACCTCTTCGAAGGTCTCAGCTCTGAGTTCTTTCTTTCGTGCTTAGTGATTTCACACCTTTGGATACATTCGCTGCTGTAATCTCCCCCCAGCCCTGCCATGGAAATGTTGATAATGTCGATCTGGCCATGTTGTCTTCAGCCACCAAATCAGACAAGAGATGGCCTGATGCAAATTTCTCAAGGATTTCTGTCTTTAACTCTGTCCTGGTCTCAGTTTCCCCCTTGGATCCACTGCTGCTATCACCAATTCTCTTTAGCGGTATGCTTACAATATTTTACACAAATGAAGCACAAAATAGAAGTGTAATAAGGAATGTTTTAATGTGCTGACACCAGCACTATATGTTATCTCAGTGTAGGTGATGCTTACACAGAAGCATCACCCCTTGGGGCCCAGAGACTTGATGTCACTCTTGGCGCGTAGAGCTTTTTCAAGTCAGAATTTTGACTATTGAGCAAAGTTATGGAGACTGAGAAGAGTATTTTTCTTTCAAATGTTGCTGTTGGAGTTGTGTGCACAGTTCTAGGTTGGTGCCATTAGACCACGGAGGTGGAAACCCCATCCTGCGCCCCTGACATTCATAGCCCACCGGGTTATTTGTATGGGCAGGGTAAATTACAGAGCAGAACACCTCCATCTACTTTTCTTGGCTGTAATATTGCCAAAGCAGTTCATCAGATCTTTCCACCATGGTGCCAATGGAGAGCTTTGAACTGCCAACCTAGGTTAGAAGTCAAACACAACAGTTTGTACTGCTGGGACTTTATCTTATGACCTGGATCCAATTTGTTCGGTGTGAATTAAAGGAGATCTACAAGGTACCAGATCTACAAGGTATAACAATATAGAACCTGAGAATAGTAAGAGCCTTTTCAAGTCCTGTTATCTTGGTTTAATACAAATTCCATCAATTTCAGAGTACACCAGGACCCTATAGACCAGCGGTTGTCAACCTGTGGGTTACAACTCCTTTGGGGGTCAAATAACCCTTTCACAGGTGTCGCCTGATTCATATCAACAGAAAAAAATTACAGTTATGAAGTAGCAGCAAAAATAATTTTATAGTTCAGGGTCACCACAGCACAAGGAACTTTATTAAAGGGTCGTGGCATTAGGAAGGTTGAGAACCACTGCTATAGACCATCTGATGCAGACTTTATTTTAAAAGCAAGAAAGCAGAAACTCAAAATGGTCAGTGCTGGGCACAGGGTACCACAATCAGGACTCTATTTGAGGTTTCCTGGCTCCCAACACAGAGTGATACCTGTCTATTGTAAAACAGATGGGGTACACAGGCGTGGACACACCACCCATTGTGAGGTGGGAATCAGTGCTTCTGTAACACCAACATTACAAACCACAATCAACTTAGCATTTATTCTTCCTGCTCGAGTTATGCTCAGATGATACATAACCTGATTCCAATGTTTGTGACTTGTTCCAGATATGTTCTGGGGGAAAATGAAAGCCAGTTCTGAATCATGGTTTCAATGACACAAACCGTGGGAAGATCAACCACATGCAACCACGTACAACTCCTTCACTCAGAGCAGGAACTTAGTGATGATCTCAAACAGTGTCCTGAGGATTATGATCCCCTGAAACAAGACCACATTGGAAACCCAGTCCCACTCCAGGGCCTGACTACCACACCATGGTATTAGAGCTTAAATTCTAAAGCACTTGCTTTGTGGAAGGCTGCCTGCCATCCACAGTGGGGACCCTGATTCCATCTTTGAGTCTTGACTTAATTTCACACTGCATTTGAGTTCTGTGTGACTTCCCTAGTGCTTGCAGACCATTAAACCAGCAATGTAGCTAAACTTACACAAGGCTAGGGAGGGGCACGTGGCACTCGGGTTTACATGAAGAACTATAGACCTTATGTGGGAATACCTTTAATGAGTTATACCCACATCTTATCTAATGTACGTTAAAAGTTGGGGTCTGGTGACAATGGCTAAGGCCACAAGGCTATGAGTACCTGACTACCAGGTAACCAACCAACACACTGAGCAACAGTGGTGGTCCGTGCAGGTATATCAGTTACAGTGATTTCTCCACTTATGTAGTTCCACCTGCAACAATGATGGGTTGACCTGCCATCAATCATAATCTTGAGGTGATTTCCATTGATTTCTATCATCTGTAATGAACCCCATGCCTCTGAGGCAGCTGACTCCATTCAGACTCTGTTCTGTATACATATTGAGGGTTTCCTACATCTGCATAATTATATTTGTTTTGTCTTGAATTGCTTAAAGCGTAATAAAATGGTCTCTAGCTGGCCTAGTAGTTACTTGTTGGACTTTGATGCACAAGCTCAGCAGTTTGAAACCACCAGCAGCTCCACACGAAACAGTGACACTTTCTACTCCCCTTCATGGTTCCAGTCTTGGAAACTCACAGGGACAGTACGATCCTGTCCTATAGGGTTGCTGAGTGAGCATTGACTCGATAGCAGTGAGTTTATTTTTGTTTTGTCTAGAAAAGAAAGAAGAAGAAAAGCCAATTTGCTCCTTAAGCTTTCACTCAATCCACAATAACAAAATGTTTAAGTACCGTATCACAGAGAAGGAAGCTTAGTGGTGCCGTAGGGTAAGTATTGGACTGCTAACCCACAGACCTGGGTTCCTACCCACCAACTGCTCCTGGGGAGACAAAGAAACCTGTCCATTGCCGTAAAGATTTACAAAGCCTCAGATACCCTGTAGAGGGTTGCTATGAAACAGAGTTGACTTAATGGCATCGAGTTTGGTTTGCTTGGTTAACCCATGTGGGTTTCTAAGTGAGGAGATATAAATGTGATTTACACATGCACGCACGTATATCTTTTTATTGTTACTAATTTAGTTCTATAAAACTGTAGTTGAATATTTTCCTCACTTTTCTGTACATGAGGAATCCAAAGACCAAAGAGGTTGAATACTTTTGGGGTCCAGATCCAGATCTCTCTGACTTCTTGCTTTATTTCCTGCTGGCCTAAGAGGAAGGAGAGAAGTAATGTTGTCACTAGGTGACCAATGTCAAAGTGGAAAGTCTGCATCCTCAGAGTCCACTCAGACCTGGACAAGCCACAGCTTTGGTCACCCAGCTGTCATCCGTGAACTTACTCATATGCAAATTGTGTTTGAGATGAAATGTTCTCTGAGCTTCTCCTCCTCTGCAGAAGAGGGGTATGTGAGGTTTCTCAAATGCTAATGACGCCAGCCCTGTCAAAAAACACCCTACAAAGAAGAGCACAGCAAAGACTTGAGAGACTGAGGAGAAGAGGATCCTGAACATTATGGGATACTGCATCACCTGAACACGTCGAGAGGAGTTGCCTGTGCCAAATAATTAGTTGCTTCATTAGTTACGACCAGGTTCAGTCAAGGAAGTTAATTAAAGTCTGTATCTCAGGGCTTTCAGAAAAGAACTCGTGTGGCCACAGCCAGAAGTTTGCAGCTTGCAGACAAAAGATTGTGGTGCCCCAGCCTATTCACTGCCCTTTCTCCATCTTTCCAGTTAATTAAAAGCCAGTGACCAATAAGTCAGTGCCAACTTACAGCAGCCATGTGTGTGTCAGAATAGACTCGTGTGCCAAAGGAAGCTGGATTGCCAGGCTTTTTCTCCAGGGCATTTTTAGGTGGACTCAACGATCATTAACCATTTGCACCTGCAGAAACCATTTCCAGATACTTCACCATTGTCACAGGGGCCATTCTAACTCTTAGTGACCCTAAGGGACAAAGGTTTCTGTGGCAGTTATATAATCATTTGTCAACTTGAGAGGATAATGAGCAAAGGAGTGGAGTCTAGCTTGTCCATCATTGTACAGCCAATGAGACCTCTGTGTGGGCATGGTCTTCCCCTAAGGATTCTGGGAATTCTGGTATTTCCTCCTTGGAGGCCAGAGAGACTCTCTCTCTGCTCAGTCCCTGTGAGACATCCTTGAGGAGAAGCCACATGGACCTACCCTGATGCAGCCCTGGGAGCTAGAGAAACCATGTGGAGTCCCCTGCCAGCACTGAGATACTTACAATGCCATTGGATCCACAAGATTTCCCATCCACTGGCCTGTGATCTTCCTACATTCGGCGTCATCACAAGTGTTTCGTGAATCTGAAGAGGACTTTATAGATTGGTATCAGACATATGGGCTAATATCAGACTTGTGGACTTGATCTGGACTGGGCTGGATGTTCTCTCAATATCCCATTGCTCTTGTACATAAAGCTCTCTCTTACACACATAGGGCAGTCTCCCTCGATATGTTTCTCTAGTATACCCAGAGTAACACAGTTTCCAAGATTATAAATCTTTACACAAGCAGATTGACACATCTTTCTCCCACTGACCAACTGGGGGGTTTGAGTCACTGACCATTCAGTTAGCAGAAGAACTCTTCATTACTGACTGTGCTACCAGAGTTTATCGAGCTGGTTAGAGGAAGTGAATGTCATTTCTCGGCTTCCCTGAGTGGGGCAAATGGCTAATGTGTTCTACTCTGACACACACATGGCTGCACAATGACTCAAAGTCTATGAGCCAGCATGATTCATATCATACCTGCCAGAAGCAAAGTGGGGTGTGCCCAGAAACTTTCACCTTGAGTCCATTAAAGAATTAATGTCCTAAAGGTAAAGTAACACAGGGATCATTTCCTTTAAGAATGTGTGTATTTGTGTATGAGTATGTCAGTGTGCATGCATGAGAGAGAGAGACAGAGTAGCTGGTGGTTTTGAACCGATGACCTTGCAGTTAGCAGCCCAACAGGTAACCACGATGCCACCATAGCTCCTGCATGAGCCAAAGAGGCATGTGAACAGGCACTGGACAACTGGGGGGGGGGCATTTCCAGCATCTGCCTTGCAGTCAGAGAAGGCTGCATCTTCCATGAAGGTGAGTGAGGACTGAGGTGACATTACAGATTGGATGGCTTGAGGATCTCTGAGACCAAAGTGGACCTGTGCTCATTTTATTTTACTTAAAATGAAATAGAAATGAGTGTGTGTATGAAGGAGTGATTAGCATTACAGTTTCTTGAAAATAGATATATGTACATATATGTGTATACATGTACATGTATACACATTTATACTGTGAGTTATTAGGTGCCCTTGAGTCTGTTCCTACGCATAGTGGCCCTCTGCACAACAGAACAAAACACCACTGAGCCCTCAACCATCCTCACAATTGCTGTCATGTTTGAGTCCATTGTCGTAGCCATCATGTCAATCTATCTTGTCAAAGATTTCCCTCTACTATTCTCCTAGTACCTCACCAGAGATTGGTCTCTCCTCATAACATGTCCAAAATACACGAGACAAAGCCTTGCTAGCTTTGCCTCTAAGGAGTAGCCTAACTGTAATCCTTCCAAGACAGATTTGTCATATGTGTACATGCATATATGTGTACATGTGTACACATATATGTATATATATCACTAATGTAATAAATATACATACATGTGATCAGATCTCCCTGGAAGAGTTAGATATAGGCATACTTTATAGATAATGTGTTTTTCTTAATGGGAGGACTGTGGCAACCCTTCCACAACAAAGCAAGTCTGTCAGGGTCATCTTTCCATTAGTATGTGCTCACCATGTAGCTCTATCACATTTGATTAATTCTCTTAAGATTTCAAAATTTTTCATAACTCTATGGCATGCATAGCAGAGTATAGTATAGTATAAATATTACTTTTATATGCATTGGGAAAATTTAAAAATGCCACTCACTCTATTTGGCTCTTCACTTTATTAGGGTGGTCTCGAACTAAGCCCACAATACCTCTGAAGTATAGGGCATCGTGCTTGCTAAAGTATCATCATGGAAAAAAAGGAAGACCCTGAACTAGATGGAGTGACACAGTGGCTTCAACAACAGGTCCAGGCAGAACAGCAACTGGGAGGGTGGCACAGCCCCAGACAGTATTTCCCTGGGCCAACGCAATGGAACCTAGCAACAACAACATGCCTATGTTACAGCAACCAGGTTTTCATCCATAGTATCAGGAGCAGCAATGATACCTCTTCCACCACCCCATCTCTATCAAACCAAGCACAGAGTCCTAATATGGTGGTATGAGAGTCCTTTGTCAATTGGCTTGACATACATTCAGTTTTATGACTTGATGCTTCCCTGGATGATTTTTTTTAACTTTCTGTTACATCTCCAGATGAATTTAGAGTTTAATAGAATTGGTCTCCTTACTTGCTTCTTTGATCCCATGGAGACTTTCCTTCTCCAAGGTCCATAGGAAATTCCAGCAGGAAGTAGGTCATGGTCAATGACACCATGGCCACTGGTGTACCTCTACCAGGTCCATTCCTCCTTCTTCAGTACTTGGATGCTCAGAACTAGCCTTGAACCTGCTAGGTCCATTCATATGCAGCTTTAGAAGAGTCAAAAATAACTCTTCATCAGAAAAGCTTGAGTCCCCTACTTGAAGATGAAAATCTTTGAGAATGGCCTTCTCTGCTTCAAAGCCATCGTGGTGGGCAAAGCTTCAAAGGCAGGACACTGCTAGCCTTTCATTATCTGATATCTGTAAAGCAGTGGTCGTAACCTTTTCTAGGTTACAGACCCCTTTGGAAACGTAATGAAAGCCGTGGAGCCACATATCATAAGCATATGCAAGCTTAATGATAAATGTGCCTACAATATCAGGGGCCTTGTACAGACACCAGAAAGATTATATATACCACAGACCCCAGGATAATAATTCTTACTATAATATCACAGCCAAAGGTATCTACATTGAGCTGTCCTTTCCAAAGAGCAGTGGTCCTTCTGATCTCCTTTCTCGGTATTTGTATTCTTCCTTACATTTGAGGGCTAAGCTGCATTCATCCAAACTTACAGGGCGAAGGTACATCAAGTATATACTATGTGGGTTTACTTTTGTTGTTGTTATTGTTGTTATAGTCAACATCCTTTCTGATTTGTTGGTGCCCATGCCTATTTTTAAAATCACCTCTCTAATCATTCATCCATCAATCCATACATCCATGCACCCAGCCATTTATCCCTCCACATCTCAAGCTCTGTCCATTCAATCTTCATTCATCTCTGTTATTTTTGTTAATGAATGTAGAGAGAGGACACGATAGACCATTTCAACAACTTTCACTTGCATAACAAGGTATGCCATCATTCTCACCATCGTTCCCCAAATTATTCCACTAATATTAAAATAACTCACGGTTCCCTTAGTTGTTTATTTATATAACTTTTCCAGTTCCTAGTATCAATTGAGGCCCACTTAGATAACTACCTAGCAACAATTGTGAGGATGGCCCAGAATAGGGCAGTGTTTCATTCGGCTGTACACAGGGTCTCAGTGAGTCACAGAACCTAACAACAACAACTGATAATTATTTAATATCATTCTAATGAATTGTTCACTTTTGTTAATGTTGTTGTTTTTAGAGACATTCATGTTCCAGGAACTGAACCGGGCACTTGGAGACAGCAGGAAACCAGACCCACATTCCTTGTCTTCGTATCATTTAGGACTATGGGATAAACAGAACACCAATTACAGTGTAATGACATAAACGCGTTAGAGAAGAACGGGACATTCTGAAAGCCTAGAGAGAGGAAACTTAACTCAGACTTGGGAGCAGGGGATAGAAGACACTTTCTAGAGAACAATACGCAGAGCTCAGAATAGAGGACAACGGAGAGGTGTCCAAATATAGCGCAGGGTAAGAGCAGACGAAAGAACACGCAATTGTCCAGAGACTTTGAGCTTCGTCCTCAAGGCAATGGAGAGTAACTGCAGGGTTTTAAGCAGGCTGATAGTGATTAGATTTGCATTTCTTTAAGATCATTCCAACTCTCCAGAGGAGAGAATGGATTGGAGGAATTGAGATGAAAGGCAGGGACCCAGTTAAGCGGCTGTTGTTGCAGTGATCCAGATGGTAGGCTCATCTTGGATAGCAGCTGCAGAGTCGGGAGAAAGCGGGAGCTTTAGTGGGATAGAGAGTAGAAGTGGTAAGATCTGGTAATTGATTGAATTAGAGGGTGGGGATGAAAGAGAGGCAAGAGCCAAGGAATAGCTAACTGGTTTCCAGTCTGGGTAATTAAGCGAGTGGATGTGCAATTTATGGGACTAGTGAGAAAAGTCAGGTTTGTCAGGGATATAGTGCGAAAGGGTAAATACAGCTTTGGACATTTTGAGCTTAGGTTGTTTACAAGACATTCAACGGGTGATGTCTAGTGGTCAATTGATTCTAAAATTAAAAAGCTCCCCGCCTGGATACTGGGAGTCCCTCATGTACAAAATCCCTAGATGTGGGAGTTGCTAATGTTCCGATTGTCATTAAAACCTGGGGAATGAGTCTGGAGCAGTGGTTTCCAACCACCAGAGTACGTCAGCCCCTCCAGGGTGACCTTGAGAGATGCAGACAAGCAGTTTTCTGCTTCTCAGTATGACTGGGGCCACTAGCTGTTTTTTATTGGATGAGTCCAGGATGCTAGATATCTCACAACACTGGAGATATTTCACACAAAGAAATGTGCATCCTATGTGGATGGCCCTCTTGCTGTGATTATAGAAGCTTAGACGCACAAAGAATTTTTCATACATTACTTTAATTTACATGGGTTCTTTTAAGAATAAAACTACAAGGTAAGGTGAGGGAAGATTGTTCCCATTAACACAAGTCCTGTATCTTTATGTCCACATTGAATGTCTCTCCTGAAACCTTGACTTATTAATCTGTCTGCATTTTCAACATACCTGCTAGCATGTCTATCAAGCAACTCAAAACTAAGTATCTGAAACCGGACAGTTAAGCATTCCCCTCCAGCAACACGTGCTCTCCACCCAGTGTTCTCCATGTCCATGTAAGCACTCTCCGCTTGCTTAGACCAAACGTTCTCATCCATACGGACTCCATTTTATTTCTTCTTCTTTTTCTTCTACCCTTTGTGCAGTTCATAAGGACAACCTACTGAATAGAGTATAGAAAAATATTCACCATCTGGCCTCCTCATGCCATCTTCATCCAATCATCCTCTTCTGAGCTAGAAATTTGAGGAGTAGAGCACTAAGCCTTCTTCCTCAGAAGCTCTGCTGAAACCTGTCCACCCTCGCTGACCCTGCTGCTATTTGCAATGCACTAATGGTCTAGGTTCCAGGATGGCAGCAACATGCCAGCCACTCGAGTATGACAAACTGACCGGTGAGTACTGGCCTTCCAACACAGCATAGGATGTATTGATTAAGCAAGTTGATGTTCTGCTGCCTTTCCACCCTACGAAATATGGGTTGCATGAGAAGAGGGGTTTTTGTTTGGTTTAAAAACTGGAATTTTGTTTCCCCAAGCTATGTATTTATTTATTTGACAAAACAACGTTATTACCTTCAAAGTATTCTGTATTACACTTAATACATTTGTCATATCTGTGATTCCATTCCTGGAAACATTTTTCAAACTCATCTGCTTGGATGGCTGACAGCGTCTCCCTCATGTTTTTCCCTCACCTCCTCTACATCGTCCAATTGCTGTCCTTTCATGTCCCTCTTCATTCTCAGAAACAAAAAGAAGTCACATGGAGGGAGGTCAGGTGAGTTGAGTGCATGGAGCAGGAGAGGCATGCTGGTTTTTTGCCAAAAACTGGTGCACTGAGATGACAGCATGAGCAGGCGCATTGTCATGGTGGCAAAACCAATCCCCCATCAGTCACAAATAAGGCCTTTTTTGTTGTTGTCACACACTGTTACACAATCTTTTCAGAACCTCTAAAACAAAAGCATGGTCAACTGTCTGACCTGGTGGGATGAACTCCAAATTCACTATCCCCCCTCACATGAAAAAAAACAAATGAACACTGTCTTGATCTTTGATTTCACTTGAAGAGCTTTTGTGACAAAGTGACAATGGCTTTCTTCCACTATCTAAATGATGTTTGCTTTCGGGGTTGTAAGAATGGCACCCTCAACTGAAATATTACCCTTTATTCATCTTTCACCCTATTTGTCTGTCAGTGTGGTGTGCATTGCTCAGGCTTGCACATTTCTGTGGAATTAGACCAACGCGTATTTCAAATACCAGCAGGGTCACCCATGGCAAACAAATGTCAGTGGCACTTGCAGACTAAGAGCAACCTAGAATATGAACTAAAGGGGTCCACTGCTGAGGACTAGTCACTGAAAATCTTATGAATAGCAACGGAACATTGTCAGATATAGTTCTAGCAGATGAGTCCTCAGGTTAGAAGGTAATTTTTAGCCAAATTGAAATAATGATAGAGAAGCTCAATATCATTAGATAAGAAAAGTCCAGGGAACAACTATTCATATGTAATTTCAATCATTCCATATGCATGCGAAAGTTGGACCATTAATAAGAAAGACTGGGTTAGAATTGGTGCACATGAATTACAGTATTGGCCAAGAAGATAAGAAGGTATCACAGGCTGCCAGAACAACAACAGAAAACTCTAGCTTGGAAGAAGAATGTCCCGAAATCACGTCTTTTTAAAATTAGAAGAGACCAGTGCCTCCGAAAGGACTTCATGGTTGATAAGTAATGGGTCCGAGGAAAAGAAGGCCCTTGAGGAGATGAACTGATACAATGGCTGCAACGGCGAATCAAACTTAACAATGGTGAGGTTGGCATAAGACTGAGTGGTGTTTCCTTTTGTGTTATACGGGGTCCCTATGAGTCAGACCCCACTGGAAGGCATCTGATATCAACAAGACTTATCTTTGGAGAGTTCTGATGAGAGAGCAGTGAAGGTCAAGTGCTCAGCTGCTGACCCAACTGTTGGCAGTTCAAACTCACCCAGTGACACTGTGGGAAAGCACATCAGCCTGTGTGAGCCAAGGATTGTAAATATGAAAATCAGGATCTGAAGGAGGGAATGGTAGCCTTCCCAGAGCTCAATTTATGAACACCGGGTTTGCAGAAGGCTATGGATGACAGTGGAAGCACAAAATCCATTTCTCAGGTTCCCCACGTGGATGAAGCCTCTGGTGAATCCTCTTTGGCCACAGTCCAGGGATATGAATGTCTCATTATCAGAAAGCATTGTCAAGTCAATTGTGGCAGTTGTACTTAGGTTAAAATGTAATACCTTATCATTTGATCTCCCCTTTGATCTGATCAACTCGGGTTTTAAATAATTTCAGCTTTTGTTTCAATTGAGGTTTTTCTCTGTTTTGCTATTTGTTGGTGTATTTTTATTATTGTTACTTGATTCCTACTTGTGTTTCATATGATCTTCTGTATATGAAATCCAGGATAAGTAAATCTATAGAGATGATAACTGCGTTAATAATTGCCTAGGGTAATAATTAGCCCCAGGTAATTATTAACCAAACAGGGTAGGTTTGGGGAGAAAGGGAGAGCTTACCATGATGAACATGAGAAGAAAATGTTCTAAAATTGATTGTGATGATGATTGTACCTTTCTTGGTAATGTCATAAAACAATTAAATTGTGTCACGGTGTTAGATGCCATGGAGATATGTGAAACATATGCCAATGAATCTAGTTTTAAACAAAATATGACTTAAAGCAACCCTATGTGGCATTTCTACCTTGTCACAGGGGGTCTGTGTGAGTCGAAATCCGCTCGATGACCCACAACAGCATACATGTTGGAGTAGCCGTGATCTTCGGCAGGTTCCTTGATTAAGCCAGTCTGAATCCCGCTCACCTTGAGGCCTCTGTCTTCCTAGAGCGAATGAAAACAGTCACGACTCCAAATCCTCTGTGAGGATGTCTTTCCAGTGGGTGCGGAACACGTGAATGCTAAACCCTGTCTTCACATTCTGCCTGACTGGGGCAGCCCTGCGTTTTGGGGGCAGCCCTGCGTTTTCGTCTTTCAACATTTCCGGGTCTTTCTCGATTTCTCTGATGACACAAATCCTGTAAACATCCTGTAACCATCTTCAGAGCATCCTCTGCAGGGCCTCAGTTTGTTGCTCTCTCTTACAGCACACTGTACACCATTCCCTAGACATCACCTAACCAATGCATTTTTGAACAGGAGATGAATCCCTTCAACAGAGTGTTAGCTATCCGTTTCTTTGTACATTCACAGGACACTGTTGGCTCATGTGCAACCACAAGCCCCTACCTCCTTTTGACTCACAAGTTTTATACCTAAGTTACCTCCATTTGATGAACTATGATACTGGGGTCCTTTTTGCTAGGAGGCTAGGAGACCAGGGCCTCAGATGCTCCCTTAGCCCATTAGTCATTCATGTGCGCATGGGCTAAATGCTTCCTGTTTTGTGCTCCTCTGGTCTCTCAGTAAGAAGCCCTGGCAGTGTAATAATGGATGCAGTCAGCTGCAAAATCAGTGGTTCAAACCCCTCAACCACATGACAGGAGGGAGATTTGGCTGCTCATTCCCTCAGAGATTACGGCACTGGGAACTCCGTGAGACAGGTCTGCGCTAGCCTACATGGTTGCTATGAGATGGATTGACTCTGACGCAGTGGATGTTTTTGAGTGCATGTTTCTGGACTTTCTTTGCTGGGGAGAGGGAGGAGTAGAAGTGGATCAATGGTACAAATGGCTTAGACCAGACAATTCATTAAAGGTTGTTAACTGAAACTCAAATGGATGCCATGGAAGGAAGGCTGGTGAGGTGCATCCCTCAGGACTGGCCCTTGGGTGCTGTTCATCGATGCTAACCCACAGGGACTCTATTTGACCAAGGAGAGCTGCTGCAGAAGGTGTTCTTGGCCTGAGTCCTTAAAGGAAGCTACTCATCAGATCTTCCTCTTACAAAGGCCCTGGGTGAGTTTTTATTTTCAGACTTTTGGTTAGCAGATGAGTGCGTAAGTGTTTGGGGCTCACCAAGGCTCTGTAAAGATTCTCACTCTCACTCTGCCATTGAGTCGATGCCAACTCATAGGAACCCTATAGGACGGGGTAGAACACTGTAGGTTTCTGAGACTGTGGTCCTTTACAGGATTAGAAAGCCTTGTCTATCTCCCTCAGATTGGCTGGGGGTTTCAAACTACTGACGTTTGGATTAGTAGTGCAGTGCATAGCAGGCCTCCCCGGTTCATAAAAGCCTGTGGAGCAGTTCTATGTTCCATGGAGTCAACATGAGTGGGTGTTAACTTGACAATAACGGGTTTGGTGTGGATTGGCTCTCTGCTGTCCAAGATCCCTGGTGGACCAGTGATTACATATCTGGCTGGTCAGAGGATCAAACTCACCCGTCACTCCAGGAGAGAAGGATACGATGGTGTACTTTCACAAAGATTTCTCACTTTGGAAACCTTGTGGGCAATTCTATTCTGTTTTATAGAGTCACGATGGGTTGGAATCAACTTGATGGCAATGGATATGTGCCGCCTGCTATTAAATTTTCACTTGGCATCATTTTTTCCTGTGTATTCTGATTAGTTGTTTACATGTCATTACGTCCTCACAACCCACTCACCCAAGAGCCTTGGGGTCCTTTCAAGGCAAACACCATGCCTGTTTCCATTGATACCCGCCCACCACCCATAGCACGCAACAAAGTGCCTTGTGCATATTTAACCCCAACCTATTTGTTGAATTAAGCGGAGGTGAATGGGGCTGAATTAAAAGCTGCTGTTAAAATGCAAATCTGCCATCCGGGCTCCACAAGACATTAATGTACCCATTAAAACCTTGGCGCATAGTAATTTATCGAATCAACTAATAACCACCCAGGAGGCGATGAAAGGCTGAAACACAGGAGAGAGGACTTTAAACTTGAGTGAGTCACCGAGGCAGAGAGAGCGTTGTGGGGGCACAGAGAAGGCGAGCAAGCCGGACGCCACGGAGAGGTAAGCACACAATAAAAGAAGCAGCGGCTCTGAAACCAGAATAAACTGAGTTCTAGTTCTTATGAAAACGGTGACCTTGGGAAAGGTCAGTAGCCCCTCGGCCCAAAGGAGCTCACAAGCAAAAGGCTAGGATTTGTCTAGCTTATCTTTCATTTCCTGGGATTATACTCACTCACTGTCATCAGTTGCCCGTGTTCCCTGAGCATGCTGGAGACAGGTGTCTGGACCATCTTAGGCGGTGAGTGTTTGCGGACTGGGGCTCAAAAGCACTCCCACGCCCACCATGCTCTACCAGATTCACATCAGGGTTACATTCCTGTTACTTAAGCTTCCAGCGCCTCACTTTTTAACTGTGACTTGGGAAGTATTATGCCTTTCTCGCAAATGGTTGGGAAGATTTAATGAGACTCTTTCAAAGGACGTCTGTGAGGTTAGACGGAGGTCTCGGACACCCCAGCGCTTGCACTGACTTTTTCTCTAAAGCAAGGAACAAATATGGACATATGTTTCCTCACCCGCCTCAGCAAGAGCAGCTGTCTGAAGCTAAGAGCTGGCCCTGGGTGACTGCGAATTTCTAGCAGACTTGGCAGCGATGGGAACATGGCCCCCACTGAAGTGGGGTTTACAGATCACAGGTGCAAGGACAAGTTTCCACTGAGGGATAGTCTGGTCCTTCGTGACGTTTTTCTGGAGCTGCGTGAGAGGAAGGGCTTTGGCGAGGTGGGAACTCAGCCTAACAGTTAAAGTGGATCGGGCTGAGAAGTGTCAATTCACAGAGAGCTGCCGGCTTCATGGGCTCACGGTGTAAAGTGCCCTGCTGATCTCTGCCCCTTGTTTCAATAAGTGGGCTGACTCTGTAGTCACTTGCAAACATACCGACCTGTTCATAAACCAGGACTCTTTCTAGCTGACCCAGCGCAATGGTCAGTTTCCAAGCCCCATCGATTTTCTCTTCTAAGGACTCATCTATCTTGGTTATTTTTTTTGTTGTTTATTTGTTTGTTTTTAAGCCAGCCAATATTCCTACCGGTTAGAATGAATCAATATAGTCCTGTTGTAAAGGCCATAGTTCAGATAAGGAGAGTAGAGGCAGACAGATATGCTAGGTAAGTAGGCCAGTAGGAAAAGGTTCCTGGCTTAGAGAAAAGTCAGTAAAGGAAGAAACTTCTGGGTAGGGACCAAAGGATTGACCGGGCCATAGTGGGAGCAGAAGGTAGAAACGCACGTTAAAGCTAACTTGTTGACAAATGTGACTGCCTGATTCTTGCGATCTTTTACTTTAGCGCTAAGGGAGAACAATTAATTTTTAGGCAAGGATGTCTTTTGGAATCAGGCTGTGTCTGTGCAAAAACAATAGCCTGGAGCAGAGGCTGGAAGGAGTGTGATTATTAAGCTGTAGTCAGCTTTCTTACTTGGAGAGAAATATGGACTCTAATTCAGCCCAACATGGATCCGCAGTCAAGAGATCAAAAGATATAATGCATTGGATAAATCTGCTGCACAAGACCTCTACAGAGTGTTGAAAGCAAGAAGGTTACTTTGAGGACTAAGGTGCACTAAGCCCAAACCATAGTGTTTTCAATTACTTCATATATATGCCAAAGTTGAACATTGAATAAGGGAGAGTGAAGAAAAATCAATGCATCCGAATTACATCGCAAGTTTCATAGGCTGCCAAAAGAACAAACAAATCTGTTTGGATTTGTCTGGAAGAAGAACCAGAATCCTTCTTAGCGGCAAGCATGGTGAGACTTCATCTCACGTAATTTGGGCATGTTGTCAGGAGAGAGCTGTCCCTGGAGAAGGATGTCTTGCTTGGTAAAGTAGAGGTGGCTAAAAAGAGGAAGTCCCTCCCCCAAGGAGATGGATTGACATAGTAGTTGCACCAATGGGCTCAAGCACAGGAACAGGGGTGAGAGTGATGCAGGAACAAGCAATCTGTTGTTCTGTTGTACCAAGGGACATGCAACTGCCTGGATGACATTCGATGACACTACAATGACAATGTGCTTTGAGTGTAACACTATAACAAATGCTGTAGTACAGGTTAGGGGTAGCCCAGGTGTGAAAATTGGGATTTTATCCCCAAACTCAAATGCAATAGAGATTCATATTCCATGAACATGTATTGGGTATCTACACCATCAATGATACTTTAAATAAGCAAGACAACAGGGGCTTCAGTGACATGATACCCAGTAACAGCTAATTCACATGACAAGAAAACTGGAGAAATGCACGAGTTTGGGAATGTATTGTTCGACCCCTGTGACATAGCTGCTCCAGTTCTTGGCACTGGGCAAGGCGTCCAGAAGACTTCCATGCATGTACCATGTAACTTCCCTATGTTCCCTGGTCAACCTTAGCTGCAAGAGAGGCTAGTAAAGGGAGTATGTGCCCTGCTGGCTTAGTGGGTTATACATTGGACCACTCATGCCAATGTCAGCAGTTCGAAAACACTACCTACTCCTTTGGGAAAAGTTGAGGCTTTTGACGCCTATGAAGACTGCTAATGTCGGAAACCCAAAGAGGACATTCGACTCTGCCCTATAGGGTCACTATGAGTCAGAAATGACTCAGTGGCAGTGAGTTGGAGTTTGGAGTTTTAGAGTGGAGAGAGCCAGGAAGAACTTAAAATGTTAATTCTAGGTGAATTGGGGGCTGCAGTGTGGCAGATAACTGAAAGGAAGAGGTCCCGGAGATCAGGAAGTAGAAGAGCTGGCAGATTGGGTGCTGGACCTTTAAGGGATCATGATGATGGTAGGTCTTGGAAATGAAAGAAAACAGTCTGGATGAAAGAGGCAGTGTGACAGGGAAGCTGGCTGGGAGTGCATGCTTTCTGATGGATGTCTGTTGAAAGTATAGCTCATTGGAAAACCCTATCCCACCTTCACCATGGGCAGTTTCTTGTAAGTAGCCACATTTCCACCATCTCCCAGTCCAAGGTCTTGATTCAAGGTGTCACTCACCTTTCCCAAAGTAGTTACCGCAGAGTGAGGCCAGACTGTGAGCCCAGTAGGACGTGCCCTTCACTATTTTGCCAGTGCGCTCCCAGAATTGCAAGCTTTGTAACCACCTTCGTCCATACCCAGACATCTGGCCAATATCGCCAAGAATGAAACCAATCATCCCATCAACACTCCTTCTGCCTGAATTCTCACATGCCCTCTCATCTGTGCACATTCCGGCTTAAAAAATCCAAGTATTACGACTCCTTTTTAAATCCAAAATGTCAAATGTGGCCAGCCTGTACCTCCATGGTACAAGGAGGTATCTAAGGTTCACTAGCAGAGAAATGCTTTTCAAGGACCCGGTGCTTCCTTGACCAAGAGAGCCTTTCATCTGTGCAATGGTGTCCATTTTCATATGTGACCAAAGATGGGACCGGTGAATTTGTGAAACATCATTACCTATTGAGTGAGTTAGTTTACTGTGCCGACCTGGCCGACAAACCATTGTGGTGTTAATTGAAGGGCAGAGGGATAAATGGCTCAGTGAGCCTCGCCTTTCTAGTTCTCAGATCTCTTGCTTTGTGATGGTCGGACCAGGGTGCAGCTGCCTTAGCAGGTTCCCTGCTTTAGCTTGCAAGGCTCACTTCCTGCAAGACATCCCTGAGGTGAAGCCTCATGGACCTACCCCGATGCAGCCCTAGGTGCTGGAGCAGCCGTGTGGAGACCCCTGCCAGTGCTGAGATGTTTACACATTCACTGATTCAGCTTTCCTCCTGCAGTCGGTGTCACAGTGCATGTCTTGTGAGATGGAGGAGGACTTTGTGTATTGGTGTCGGACATATGGGTTAATGTTTGACTTGTGGGCTTGGGCTGCACTTGGTTGGGGTGTTTTCTTGTTGTGCACTTAACCTTCATGTAAAACTCTCTCTTATACATGAGTTTCCATGGATTTGTTTCTCTAATGTACCCAGGCAAACACATCTATCTAGGGTGCAAATAATTTTGGAACATCTATGTGTCTGCAAACCCTAAATGACAATCTCAAACCTTTTGGGGACCATGGGTTTAAAATTTTTAGTCTGAACAAAACTCCACAGATATTTTCTTTCTTTCTTCCTTCCTTTCTTTCTTTCTTTCTTTCTTTCTTTCTTTCTTTCTTTCTTTCTTTCTTTCTTTCTTTCTTTCTTTCAATGAGGAACCTGAGAGCCAGCCATAACAAGAGAAGTAGATGAACTAATCAACTAATACAGAGGCTTAAGCATCAAACTAATGTGTATTCAAGCGCCGTCCTCATGTCAACATGACTGGGAAATAGATCCTTCTCTTTTTATCCACCTGAAGCTCTTCGCCTATGCTCGAGCAGCCCTCGCCCCTGTTGGTTTACATCTGACCCCTGACATGCCCACACGCTCTGCCTGCCATACGGTTCTGGCCTGGAGTCTACCGGGTGATTTGTCATTTTTATAAAACAAATACAGTTTGGGTGAGAGGAGAGCCAAGTGATAAATAATTCCCAAACCAGAAAGCTACTGTGGAGTTTTGGAGCCAAGGAGAAAAACAAAAACAAACCCCACGAAAACATAAAAGCTCAGGATGATTTATTTCATAATTTAAAAATCAAAATCGCCTTCGGGCTGTAGAACTTGTTTGCCCAGTTTTACCCTGGAGTGAGTCATAATAGCTAAGTTATATACCCTTGGAAAAGCCAGGGCTTTTCTAGTGGGAACACTAAGATGTCATTAAGCCTAGCACTGTGTGCGGCGGTGCCAGAATCAAATGTCCTTTGAAATGCAGACCAGCGGAGCGAACGCCTCAGGGCCAGTGCGGCCTTTCTCTAGACCACATCTGGTCCCCAAGGTCCCATCAAGAAGGTGGCCGAAAAAGAATGGTGGGGAACATAAAATCACTTTAGCCTTGGGGACAAGGCCCAAAAGAGGTGTGGGGGTGGGACCCTGGTCAATTCAAAGAGCTGGGTGAGCAACAAGGCAAGGTAGAAGATGGATATAAGGAATTGACTTCTGTCTGCAACAGGGACATTGTCTGGACCCAGCCACTGTTACATCCAGACCTGTACCAGTTATCTACCTACACAGTCATGCAGCCTCTAACAAATAAGCCCAAATCTCCGAGGCATGGCGTACCTCAGTAAGCAGTGAGTTTTGTTCATGAGTCTGAGCAAGATGTGACTAATCCCAACAGGTCTTGCTGTTGAGTTGCTTACAGAATGGTTGGGCCTCAGATGGTTCCACTCACAAGCCTGGTAGTTAGCTTGGCTTTTGACTCATGCAGTGGGGATAGCCGGGCCACACATCTGCCATCATCCACTCAGCAGGCTAGCTTGAGCTTATTCGCATGGGAGTGGCACGGTGTCAGGAAAGAAGAGAAGCACCAAGGGACAAGTCACAAAGACAGGTCAAGATGTCATTCTACCTCTTGATAGGAAGAGAAATGAAGGCCAAGTGCAAAGAGAGGGATGCGCAACTGGGGACAGTTGTGCAATTGGTCGACTCCTGGACATGCTGCAGAAGAGAGGTTAGGTTTTACTGGGCAACTGCAGCCTTTGGGGTGAAGACCTGCAGGGCTGAAGATAGTTTTCATCTGAGGACATAGAGGAGCGTGAGTAGTTCAAATCGTTCAACAATGAAATGGACGGATGCCAGAGCTAATATTTTAGCTCATAAAAATGACTGGAATTAACCAAGTGCTTATGATGCGAATAAAACAATGTGCTGGGTGGCTCACAGGTATTAATCATCTCAATAACACTGCAAGAGGGGCCACAAAGGACCCTTGTACAGCTCTGCTCTGCAGAAAGGAGCCTGGTCGGCAGGCGTGCTTCGTGCCAAGTCTTGAGCCCAGGTGTGGAGTTGGGTCCACTTTGCGGGAAGAAATTACTTCTTTTTCTCATTCATATCACGGTGCTGTGAAGATCGGCAGTAGCCCTGCCTGCTGATGGGATTGGCATTATTCTAGCTCTCATTTCGGAGGTAGACAAAATGAGGCTTCAGGGAGTTAAGGTAAATTGCTCAGGAAGATGCAGGCTTTGAGCCAGAGTCATAGGGATTGAGACTCAGTCAGTGGGACTCCCAAGCTCGTGCGCCTTTAATAAGATGACCCTGCCATACTTTGTTCCTTGCAAGAGCTTCCTGGAAAGAGGGTGGCATTTAAGTTTTGCACATGAGAGATTTGAAGCTCCAAGAATTAAGGGACTTGCTAAAAAAAAAATTAAGGCACTCAGGGAGCACATGGTAATAGAATTTGTGGTTTCCCCATCAATAAGGACGAAGACTCCCAAGAAGATGGGTTGACACAGTGGCTGCAGCAGTGGGCTCAAACATAATAACAACTGTGTGGATGGGGCACACACGGTCATGGGCACTTGAACCTGACTCAAGGGCACCTCACAGCAACAATGGTTTAATATGTTTGCCATCACTGGAGGTGTTGGGAAGAGGCTAGGAAAGGATGCCTGGGAGAGTCACAGAGATCAGTGCATATGGAGGTTAGGTTTTACGTCAACTTGAGAGTGCCTGGGTGGAGGTAGGGGTAGAGTTCAACCTGTCAACCAAGTGGTAGCCTGATGCCACTTGCCTCAGAGTGTGGCCCCTTGTATGAGAGAGATAGGGCATAGAGATAACCCCCCTCTCCCTCCCGCTCCTCCCTGCTTGCTGGGACTCAGGATCTCCCTTCAGAGGTGGCCCCATGTGAGCTGTTCATCTTAGAGTCCACCCACAGGCGATTTGCAAACCTCCTTATTCCCATTTGACTCTGCACCCGCTGGCCTGTGACCTCCATGCTTCCCGCTTCACCTGTCTGCATCATCGGCCTGCATCTCAGTGGGTCTGAAGAGGGCTCCAGCTAGCATTGGGTTTATGCACTTGAGTTGGACTGGGACAGCATGGCTTCTTGATAGGAAATTACTTCTAGATATAGAGTTATTATATATATATATATAATATCACGGGTTTCCTTCTCTAGACAACCCAGCCTAACAGTATATCAGCTAGATAATGTCATTTTTACCCTTGAAAATCTGTGAATATCATTGGCTCTCAGGGTATCTCCCATTCTTAACCTGCACCTATCGCAGTCTTCAGAAGCGAGGAAAACCCAAGGAGTTCCTGTATCCATTGGATACAAGGAAACGTGTATCCGAAGGTGAGATGGGTGTGGACATCTGCTAGGACTTTAATTTACTTAAGGAAGTGTTGGTGTGTTGTGTTTTTTTTAATGATTTCATGACCAGCTATTCCATTCACATCAAAACAGTGATAATTGAAGGTTTTAAAAATTGTATGCATCGTGAGTTAGTGATTTTTGTTTTCATTTTTTGGTGGGGGAGATGTCGTGGATAATTCTTTCAAGGAAGATGATTCCGTGCAGTCGGTGTCCCTTGTAAACTGCTGGGAACACGGGGCACGCGTAGTGAGGTTGCGTTTCCAGGTCAGGTGGTGCTGGGTTGAGGACCCTTAGCAAGAAGAAGAACTCTGGTTGAATATTTTCAGTGGTTCCAGTTGAGCTGCTAGTGACCTACCTCACAAGGCAAAAGCTAGGACCTTTACTTAACCCTGGTGCAAGCTAAAGCATTCCAGGATTAGAGGTCTCACTGGGAGGCTTCTTCACTGCCTGCTGTATATGAGGGAGCCAGGAAGCACATTGTCTTCTGGGGCAATGAGACCTCCGAAAGCTGCCAACGGCTCCGATGATCGCCCAACGGAATCACAAAGAGGAAATTGTAAGTGAACTGTTTAACTCTGTGTGTCAGGCCCCAATATAACCCTGGAAGACTGCTGAGGGACAGAGAGAGAAAGATGGGTCTCTGAAGACCAATATATCTTGGAGGCTTCTGTGACCCCGAGCTCCTGTCTGTCACCATCACTCGGTGGCTCTAATCCCAACCTACTTGAATTTTGACATGGCAGTCTGGAGTTCCTTTGGACTTGGATATCTCATTCATTTAGCCCATTTCTTTGACCATCCAGATTTTAACTGACCCTGCGTCAACCACAACACATAAGTGATGTCTTTGACCCCAAGTTTTGTTTGAAAGCAGTTTTCAATAGTCAATGGAGTGACTGAGTGGAGTAATTGTAGCAATGGTTACTTTTCATCCCAAAGTGACATTGAGTTTGAGATTTGATTCTATAATTCATTAGTTTCATGACCTTAGACAAGTTGCCTGAAACTATTGAAGTCTCTATTTCCATATCAGTCGAGGAGGAAAATTTTATCACCCAGGGTCATGGTAAGAATTTAAAGGAGAGGACATATAGAGATAACACTGAATACATTGTCTAGCATTTAGTAGAGGCTTGACTAATTTATTTAGATATTGGGCCTGCCACTCCCCACTGTCCTCTCCACATACTGAATTCTAAACTCACTGCTGTCAACTTAATGCCAACTCACGGACACTTGTGGGACAGAATGGCACTGCTCAGAAGGGTTTGCACGGCTGTAAATCCTCACAGAAGCAAACTGCTATATCTTTCTGCCACGGAGTGCCTAGCGGGTTCAAGCCATCAATCCTTTTATTTAGTAGTCTAAATAATCCACGGCACCACCCTGGCTCCCTCACCCAATCACAGACTCACATAAGCAGCTCCTGCCCCCTTAGTCTCTCCTTTTCCACGCAGACTGGGCATCTTGGCCATGTCCAAAACAGAATCAGTGAGGTCCTGGCGAAGCCTCTTTCTCTGTGTGCCTTTTCTAATCCCAGAGGGAAGTAACTCCAGCCGTGTAGACTAGCATTTTACCTCCTCCTCTTCCCTCAGTCATCCCCTGGGTTCTAGCTTCAGGGTATATCCAGAATCGGAGTGTCTCTATCCTCCCCACTGGCCCCCCTGGAACCAGGGTGACCTGAGTCATCCTAATCCCAATCCATCCATCTCCCCACCACGTGTCCTGCTTCTGCCCCTGTGGAAGATCACAGTGCTCTCTCCTAGTTGTAAGTCGGGGCACATCATTTCTCTGCTGAAAGCCCTCCACCAGCTCCATTTTTCCAACAGAATTAAAGCCAACTTCCTGGCAATGGCGTGCTATGTTGCACTGTATACCCCCATTTCCTCTGCGACGTCTCCTCTTGCTCTCCCCTTGCTCAGTGTTCACTAGCCATGTAGGCTACTCGTGAGTCAGAAAACCCACACCGCACACTGCATGTAAGGTTTGTTATGTGTGCCATCACCTGCTTGAAATGCACCTTCTACTCACGAGGCACATGCTCTACTTCATGCTTTCGCGTAGCAGCTGCTTAAAAAAAATGTGCCCATGTACTTGACCTGCAGCCACCACCCAGCTCTCAGTGGAGGCTTGCTTGTTGCTGGGATACTGAACAAGCATCAGCAAAGCTTCCAGATGAAGACAAACTAGCAAGAGGGACTTGGAGAGCTGCTTCCAAAATCTGTGGGTGAAAATCCTCCGAACAACGCCCATCCAATGCCAGCACGCACAAGGCCAACCAAGAGCTGAGGGCAGATCTGGTGGCAACTAACGGCAACAATAACACTCCCCTAGTTGCAATTCCAGCCATCAGCCCTCCAAATCTCCTTAACCCGATCTTTTCCTTTTTTTGCCCCCATGTTATTTAGGGCTCATCCTATCCCATAATTTACTCGTGTGTTGTGTGTATTGTTTATTGTCTTACTTCCTATACTAGAATGTAAGCTCTATAAGAGCATGGGCTTGTGTCTATACTGTTCATTGAAAGAGTCACAGGTGCTTACCACTGGGCTTTCCACAGAGTAGGCATGTCACAAACATTTGTTGAAGAGATGAATGGACTAATAGTAACTGTTACCATTAATAGCTCCTTAACACCTTAAAACTATAAAGCATTTCTGAGTCAGGCCCAGATCCCTACCAATTACCACAGGGCCTGGCACTGCCAAGAGGCCAAGCATAGATTTGCTGAAAGAATCAAAGTAAGAAGCTCCCCACTCCTTGAGACACGGAATGACTGAGCACTGAGCTTATATTGGCTTCCATGAATGGACAGTCCCTCACGTCATGTCCAAAAAGCAAAATTGCCTCTGACATGTAATTTAAAAGCTGAGACACCGGGATATAAAGTCTTACTCAAGTAAATGGGATCAAACATCAGGGCATTTCCACTCTACCAAATGGATATTCTGGATTGAATATGGTCTTACGTTCCTTCCCAGACCTCTCAAGCTGCCCCCTTGGGGTGAGGGGAAGATGGAGTCAGCAGAATTGCCATCCAGAGGTTGATGGCCTTACTTCAGCCACACACCCCTGATTTCCTCTGAGTCTCACTTTAATATACCTGATCAGACAAAGGTCCTTGCCTCCCTAACTCTCATTGGGCGTCTCCTCCATCGGCCCCAGACCTAAAAGGCCCAGTTACATCTGCCACCCTCTCAAACTGGAAGCATGCGGATTACATCATAACTCAGTGAGAACGCTGGCTTCTGTTTGGATTCCCAGTCCGCTAAATACTCATCGAGTGACCTTGAGCAAGAGATTTTGAACTAGAGAGACCCCATTTCCTCATTTGTAAAATGAACCTGATCAAACTGTGGATTTTAAATGAAATAGGCATATTAAGCCCCCATGTGAGACCTTACATTCCTCAGGACAGAGGCTACTTTTGCATTCTTTATTCATTCATCTGTTAAACACCCAAATCTATTTTCTTGGGGAAAAAAACAGTTTTAAGCTATTGTCTCTGCCTTGGTAGCACTTAGAGCTTGAAGGAATAAGCCGTCGAAACCTAGAGTGATAAGCGTTCCAGAGAGACTGTGAACAGACGCTAAGGAAACACGGACGGAAGAGTAACTGTGTGTAAATGGAACAAGGAAGGCATGGGACAGAATGCTACACAATGCCATGTTGCACAAAGCATTGGAATAGCCGTGTGCCATGTAGACAGGGGGGTTGAGATGACATCTCATTTACTTTGGACATATTATCAGAGCAGACCAGCTCCTGAAACAGAGCATCATGCTTGGTAAAGCAGAGGGGCAGGAGAGGAAGACCCTTGACAAGAGGGTTTCACACAGTGGCGGCAACAGTAAACTTGGTCATAAGAACAATTGCGGGGATGGCCCAGGGCTTGGCGGTGTTTCCTTCTGTCATACAGGGAGGTCACTATGAGTCAGAACTTACTCAACCACAGCACCTAACAACAACGACAACACATCGCAAGCCAAAGAAGGGTCTAGGCAGGAATGTGGTTTTCTGGGGTCAGGTCTAAAGAGGCATCTTTTCCTGAAAGAACCTGGGAATACCTAAACAGGAAGCGTAAGGACAACTCCAAATCCAGCTGAAAATGTGCTGAAGGCATAACCGTGGAAAACAGAATGGTGTGTGTGTGTGTGCGCGCGCACACACATGCACATCTTGTGATTGTCTATAAAGCACGTGGTCACACACAATGGGAAGACAGGGGGCATAAAGGTGAGCTTGAAAATAGTATAAAACCAACCAAACCAAACCCACTGCCATGGAGTTGATTCCGACTGAAGGCGACCCTATGTGGGAGTTCTTAGATTGTAAGTCTCTATGGGAGTAGAGAGCCTTATCTTTCTCCCATGGAACAGTTGGTGGGTTTGAACTATTGACTTTGCAGTAAGAAGTCCAATACCTGAAGAAGGTATACATGAACTAAAAGTTTCCAAAAATATCTTTTTCACCTCAAGGGGTTCTTTCATTTACAGGCATTTTTAATACTCTCATATACCATGGCAATTCATCCCATTAAGACCCCCGAACGTGTCTTTAATTTGATGAACTGAGCTGTCTGCTTCACTAAATACTGAGAAATTATACAAACTTGTGTTAAAGATGTAAAGGCTGCATACTGAATATAGCATCGACTTCTTTTTTAGCAAATCCCTATACACAATAACAATTTTAGTAACTTAATTCTGAAGGTCAAGTATATCTCCTTCTCTGATAGTAAATATGCCATTTTTCATGCATATGCAGAACATGGGGGTACATGATAGCATGTGTCTTCAGCCTTGGGATTTGTGGATGAAAAGGTGTAACATTATTCTCTACAGGCTCTTTGCCATGCCCTTCTCCAATTCTCCATCATCTTCCTGGAGGAAAGTATTGGATGATAGACTCTTGACTAGCTACTGTGAGAGACTACGCATGATACTAAGAAATTGAACGGGATGTTAGCTAGGTTTAGCACTTGTATCCATGAAGCCAGCTGTGCAGATACAGGACAATTAAGACAATATGGCAGAGCAGCCCACAGAAGCCTCAGAGGAAATTAACCATGCTAAGCATCTAGCAAAACCATGTTTCAAGCTCCAAACAGCCTTGGACACAGAGAAACCTGAATTAATGCTTGTTGAAATTAATATAAAGATGAACTAATAGAGACATGAAAATGAGATCGGCGGAGGTCCCTTGATGGCTGAACCACTTATTCAAAGTTGGGAGTGGTTCTGCGTCATCCTGATCTGAGAACAACAAGACACCCTTGAACGTGGTCAGTTGGTGCTTGGATCTCAGAACAAGGCTATAAGAGGAAAGTTGAAGAGATGGAGAACACTTAGCCTAGAAGGACATTCACTGGGGAAGGGAGCGGGACAGGACTACTGTCTCCCGAAAAGGCTGTATTCTCAATGTGGGAACGGGAATCACAATCACATTAGATGTCCTTATGGAGAATTGGAACCATGCATAGGCATTGCAAAGATACATTGTAGCTCAGGATTTAATTTTGTGTTCTAATAGCAGAATTTTTGAGCACTGAATAGGTTGACACACTACAAAATAAACCATCTAAGATCTATCAAGTGATATAGTCAAGAAATAGCTTGGATTACCTTTAAAGACAAAGACTTGTGGATTCTATGAAAGACAAAAAGCATTATATTAGCTGAAATAAGGACTATATTTCTATAATGAGAGACTCAAAACCCAAATCACTTAGGGAGGAAAGAAATATATTAGTTTTTCTTGTAAAAGCTCAGGGCAAATAGGGCCCCTCTGTTCCCACACATTATCATAGGAATCCAGCCAAGGAAAAGGTAGCTGGCCATTCTACCCTCAACATGAGCCTTTCAAGTTGTTCCCATGCATCCCTGGGTCCGGCCCTCAGGGGGAAACTGGTGAAGTCCTGAACTCGTGAGTTGCCCTTGAGTCAATTCCAACTCATGGCGACCCTTGTGTTTTGCTTGAGAACAACGACACGCCAGAGACTGGCCAATGGCCAATGTTTCATAAGTAGACCATTAGGCTTTCCTTCTCACGTGCATCTAGAATAACTTGGACCTCCCACCTATGGTTAGCATCCAAGGGTGTTAACCATTTGCACCATACAGGCACTCTAAAGTCTATGCACTTTCAATTTACCAAGGGAGAAGGATAGGGTTAGCATGGTGTTCACTCCAGTTCCATTGGTAAAGAGGCTTCTTGCAGCAGCTCACTACAGCTGGGATGTGCAATACGAGCTGAGCTGCCCAGAAGAAGGAAGATGATGTAAGAAACCCACAACAGCCCAGGCCACTATAACTATGCATCAAATTTGTATCCATCATTATCTGTCAATTAATGTTTTCTTAATTTATTAATGTGCTCACATTAATAATACATATCCAAAAAGCAGAGATGTGGAGCCAGTCTGCCTGCTTTTGAAACATAGCTCCACCATTTAATAACTTATCATAGGCAAGTTTGTCTCTGTATGCCTCAGCTCCATTTTTTATAATTTGGGGATAAATAGGAGGTGAGTAATGGACTTTTCTCACAAATATCTGAAGCCCTATTGAATTCTACTGTCCAAAAAAAGATTTGGTGAAGATTAAAGAATGTGATATAAGTAAAGTACCTAGAACACCTAGTAGGTGTTCACTAAGGGTTATTATTTATGGCTATATAAATGTCCATCATCTGCCTGTCAGCTTGTCACACTGTGATGATTTGCATGTTGCTATGATGCTGGAAGCAAGGTCACCACTATTTCAAATACCAGTAGAGTCACCCAGGGTGGGCAGGTTTCATCAGAGCTTCCAGACTGAGATGAATGAGGAAGAAAGACCTGGAAGTCTACACTTGAAACTTAGACAAGGAAAGCCCAATGGATCACAATAAAATTCTGTAGCCTATGCTGCTGGGAAATGAGGCCTCTAGACTGTAAAGCAACCCTAGACTCAAGCAGGCCAAGGATCATAAGGATGAGGTGGGACCGGGTAGAATTCTGTCTGGTTGTGGGTGAGGTTGCCAACCCTGGAGTTGACGGTACAGCCACGAACAAAGACAACATCATAGAAATAACATGTAAGGCACAGGCTTCTTTCTACTATAGCTGTCCCGTGTCTTTGTTTGACCTGAACAGAATGTGAAACATGCACCATTGTACACGAGGGAAAAGAATTACTTGCCTTTGCCCCATTCACCAAGTGGACCCATCACCATTCCTGGTTCCTCAACTCATTTGCCAGCTCAGAGGGGATGACTGCTTTGGAATAGGTGCCTCCCATCCACCTCCGTGCCTGCTTTGGAAGAGGAAAGCCAACTAGACAAACTGCCAGGGACCATCCCTGGCTGCTCTAGAATATAATTGGGCTCCAAGCAAATAACCCCCCTCCTCCAATCAACCCTGGGAAGAAGGATACCAACGTCATGGTTAGAATAAACATCGGCCCACCAATAAATAAATAAAAATGTCACCCCTGCCTCAGCGGCAGCTCCTATTAGCAAATGGGAAGTCGGGGGTTCCGAGGGAAATGTGCTCTGCCATCTCATTTGGATTTTTGTGATGAATTCTGCACAGCGCCCAAGGCTGCCTTACAGGAGAACTGGGAAGGCCTCTGCTGATTAATGGGGCCGGTGATCCCCTCGGAGAGGTTAAGTTTGCTTGAAAATTCAACCCATTAATTAGCAAGAGTCCTGGCTGCCCTGCGTGAATTTATAGAGCTGGCCACATAGGAAGACGCAAGCCGGGGAAGCAGGGAAGCTGAAGCCAGGGAGGGAGGGGAAGGAGTGGGAACTGATAAAAGGAGAGAAGCGATCTCAGTGGCCTGAGAATCCTCCAGTGCTGAGCACTTTCAACAGAGTAGCATTTCTCCTTCACCACGACTCCACAAGCGAAGTGTTCCGCCTTCTCTTTATGAACGGGGACCCACAGGAGCAGGAACAGGAGAGGCCCGCCCAAATTACACAGCTGGGAAAGGGGAAGAACCAGGCATGAGACTCCCCTGCTTTCCTCCTGAATCTTGGTTTTCAAAATCACTTTTAAATTATAGATAGATAGATAGATAGATAGATAGATGAGAGAGAGAGAGAGAGAGAGAGAGAAGAAAATTGGCGCCATGTCTTGAGGACTAGCCTGACCGAATGGGTGAATGAAATCACTTGAGGTGCCCAAAATGATCCTAGAGGGCAACATTAACAGTGCATGGTGCCAATCAGATTATAAGAGCCGCATGGGCTCTGAAAGGGCACTCTATAGTCACACAACTAATCATAGCAAAGGCAGAGCAATCAGCAAAATGTTTGAGATTCACATTTACACCCATCTAAGCAAGTCGACCTAACAGAAAGTAGCAATTATAAAAAAGAATATATATATATATATATATATATATATATATGTGTGCATGTATATATATATCACCAGGAGGGTAAGGGAAAGGTGGTGGGAGAAGGGTGGGAACCTATCACAATGATGTGTCTACATATAATCCCCTCCCTGGGGAGCGGACAACAGAAAAATGGGTGAAGGGAGACATGGGTTAGTGTAAGACATGAAAAAATAATAATAATTTCTAAATTATCAAGGATGGGGGAGGGAGGGAGGGAAGGGGGAGAGGGAGGAGGAAAATGAAAAGCTGATACCAAGGGGTCAAGTAGAAAGAAAATGTTTTGGAAATGATGATGGCAACAAATGTGCTTGACACAATGGATGGATGTATGCATTGTGATAAGAGTTGTATGAGCCTCCAATAAAATTACTTTTTAAAAAAGGATGTAACGGTGTTAACATAGCAATTAGGATAACTTTTTCAGAGAAATGCAAAAAAGATCCAAATGTTTCTTTTTTAATGTTTCTCTATTACTTTAAGGGATACTGATTGTTAGTTTTAGATGGCCTAGCAATTTCTCCTTGTTGGTTTTGGGGGGGGGGGAAGATAAAGCATTCTTCATTCTAAAAATATATATATATTTGTATATATATCATGCAGATAGAATTCTGCTGAGTATCATTCAACAGTGGTTGCTTAGAAACATTGACAGGGAGCTGCCAGTATTCAGAAGAGGATATGGAATGGGAGATGCCATTGCTGATGTCAGATGGAACTTGGCTGAAAGCAGAGGATACTGGGAAACAGTGCCTTGTTTTTTATTGACTAGGCAAAAACATAAACAGCCGTGTAGACTATAACAAACTATGGATAGCCCTAAGAAGAATGGGAATTTTAGGACACTTGAGTGTGCTCATACAGAACTCGGACATGGACCAAGAGACAATCTTTGAACAAAGCAGGTCTAAAGTCAGGAATAGTGTGCATCAGATCATGGTGCACCCGCTCACTATACTGGTTCCATTCACATGCTGAGCAAATAATCAGAGGAACTGGACTATGTAAAGAATAATCAGGATAGGAGGGAGGCTTATTAATAACCTGTGACATGCCGATGATACAAACTTGTTTGTTGAAGTACTTGCTGATGAAGAGAAAAGATTGCAGCCGCCAGTGTGGATTACAAATCACAATCCTACCAACTGGACTGGTAAGGAACATTATGGTAATCAGAAGAAAGGAAGATTGACATGCCAAGTAGCTCATCTTGCTTGTAGTCACAATCAGTGCTCATGGATTACCCAGCGCATTGCATTGGACAATCTGCTGCACAAAGTCTTAAAGTACTGCAGGATATCTCTTTGCAAACAGACGTGCGTCCAACCCAAGTCATGGTAATTTCAGTTGTTCATGATGTTTTCAATTGGAATATAAAAGTCACACATTGAACATGGAAGAATTGATGCACTTGAATTATGATGCTGCAGAAAATATTGAAAATACCACGGGCTGCCCAAAGAACAAATACATCTGTCTTGGAAGAAGTGCAGTCAGAGTATGCTTTCAACTCCAGTCCTATGGACATGTGATCAGGAGACACCAGGGCCTGGAAAAAGACATCATCATGCTTTGTAAAGCGGAGCGGCAGGGAAAAGAGGAAGACGGGCACAGGGACTGAGACAATTGGCTCCAGTATACCAACATGTGTGAGGACAGTGCAGGCCCGAGCAGTGCTTGGTGCTGTTGTCCATAGAGTTGCTATGGGTCAGAACCGACTTGACAGCCCCTAACAACTCCTAGCAACAGCATGGCGGGCAGTTTCTAAGAGTTGGGAGATGCATGTTGTTTGGAAGGGAGGGAGAGGAGGAAGCATGAGAGATGATGAGCAGAGGTTGGGTCAGAATCCAAATATTCACGGTAGGATGTGAGAGTTTCCCATGAATGTACCTCCCCTGCTCGGGCCACTGTCTCAGTCTCCTAGGGTGACCAACCCAAGACACCGCTAAACGGCAGGTTTTGAAGAACAGAGTTTATTCCCTCAGTTCTTGAGGCTACAAATTCAAATCAGAGTCTCACCATGTTGTTTCCTTGCTGGGGTTTTGAGAGGGGAACGGTCCCATGCCCCTCTTTTAGCTTCTGGTGGCCACCAGAGGTCCTTAGCGTTCCTTTGCTGTGGAGAGGTGCATCTGGTTCCATTGGCACATTGCTCTCCTCTATGTGTGTGGCCCTATTTCCATGTCTGTTCTTTTTAATAAGACACCACGTGGTAAGGTTCAGGGTTAGGACTCAACCTACATCTACATGACTTCAATCATTTAAATAACATCTGCAAAGACAAAACCTATTTCTTTAAACAAAGCCATATTCGTAAAGGCGGGGATTATCATTTCACCCCATGTTCAGGCAGGACACAATTCAATCTGTAACAGTCATTCACCTTCATTCTTTTCTCATTCCATTATCTTAATTCCCTACCTTCTGCATTCCTCCTGAACTTTTTTGTCTACATACTTTTCCCACATTAAGGCTTCCTATTTGGACGCCCACTGGATTAAATCAGATTTATATTTCAAAATCAGTCTCAAGGCCGTGCGCCCAGCAGCTGACCACAGGCGGCGCCTGGAGCAGAGGCTGGCGGAGCGAGGTGGCCGCCATGGCCCGCTGGATCCCGACCAAGAGGCAGAAATACGGAGTGGGAGCAAGTGGCTCTCCCAGGCTGCGCTTAAGAGTTCTGAAGTTCACGGACTGCCTTAACCGAATACTGCCAAGTGAATGGTGAGACTGTGAGAGAGAGAGAATGAACTTAACCTCTCAAGTTCTGGAAACTAGAACTTCAAAACCAGGAACTGGCCATGCTGGTTCCCCTCCAGGACTTGGAGATAGGAATGTTCTCGCCTCTTCCAGTAACCTTGGGAATTTACCCTGAGAGTGTTTTGCTGCTATTCATTGGTGGCTAATGCCTCAAAAGTGGACATCATGATAAGCCAAGCAAAGACTGAAGTCAAGGATTTCATCTTGCTTGGATCCAGAGTCAATGTTCACGGAAGCAGCAGTCAAAATATCAAACTACGCATTGCATTGGGCAAATGTTCTGTATACGACCTCTTTATAAAGTGTTGAAAAATAAAGATGTTATTTTGAGTTGTACTTGACCCAAACCATGATATTTTCAGTTGCCTCATGAATGTGAAAGTTGGACATTGAATAAGAGCTGGAAATACAGGACGAATGATGAGAGTAGTGATACCAGGAGGGGGAGTGCAAGGTGGGGGAGAAATGGGGAACCGATCACAAGTATCTACATATAACTCCCTCCATGGGAGTCAGACAACAGAAAAATGGATGAAGGGAGACGTTGGACAGTGTAAGCAATGACGAAATAATAATAATCGATAAATTGTCAAGGGTTTGTGAGGGAGC